>NC_140167.1:4336568-4376613 GCF_963971535.1 Notolepis coatsorum | reverse complement strand
GACGGAAGGTGAAGATTCAACACACATATATACACACATATACAAACACATGCATATACAAACTCACATATACACATATACACACTTGCATACATATATACAAACTCACACATACATACTGTACACATATACAAGCATACTCGTATACAAACCACATATACACATATACAAACTCACACACATATAGAAACCACACACACATATATACAAACGCACACACCACATATACAAACTCACACACATATACAAACTCACACATGCATACCAACTCACACACACATATACAAACTCACACACGCATACAAACTCACACACATATACAAACTCACACACATATACAACCTCACACACACATACAAACTCACACACACACTATACAAACTCACACATACATATACACATATACAAACTCACACATACATATACAAACTCACACATACACATATACAAACTCACACATACATATACACGTATACAAACTCACACATACACATATACAAACTCACACATACATATACACATATACAAACTCACACATACATATACACATATACAAACTCACACATACATATACACATATACAAACTCACACATATACAAACTCACACATACATATACACATATACAAACTCACACATACATATACAAACTCACACATACACATATACAAACTCACACATACATATACAACCTCACACACACACATATACAAACTCACACATACATATACAAACTCACACATACATATATACAAACTCACACATACATATATACAAACTCACACATACATATATACAAACTCACACATACATATACAAACTCACGCATACATATATACAAACTCACACATACATTATACACATATACAAACTCACACATATACAAACTCACACACACACATATACAAACTCACACATATACAAACTCACACATATACAAACTCACACATATACAAACTCACACATACACATATACAAACTCACACATATACAAACTCACACATACACATATACAAACTCACACATACATATACAAACTCACACATACATATACACATATACAAACTCACACATACACATATACAAACTCACACATATACAAACTCACACATACATATACAAACTCATATACACATATACAAACTCACACATACACATATACAAACTCACACATATACAAACTCACACATACATATACAAACTCACACATACATATACACATATACAAACTCACACATACACATATACAAACTCACACATATACAAACTCACACATACATATACACATATACAAACTCACACATACATATACACATATACAAACTCACACACACACATATACAAACTCACACATACATATACACATATACAAACTCACATATACAAACTCACACATACACATATACAAACTCACACATACATATATACAAACTCACACATACATATACACATACAAACACACATATACAAACATACATTATACAAACAAACGCACACACACATACATACATACATACATTCAATCAATCAAACACACACCCGTACACAATGGAACACACACACAGCAGCCACCAGGACCGTTCCTGAGGCTCAGTCTTCCTCCACGGCCTTCAAACGCTGTCGCAGAGCAGGAACACATTCTGCTGCAACACTCCTCCAGAGACCTGCGTCAAGCCACTGATCCTTCCTATATTACCAGAGAGGGGGAGAGGGAGAGAGGGGAGAGAGGGAGAGAGTGGAGAGTGGAGAGAGAGTGAGTGGGAGATAGAGGGAGGGACAGAGACCTTAGTCAAGCGACTGCTTCCTTCCTATATTACCAGAGAGAGGGGGAGAGAGAGAGTGGGAGAGAGAGAGAGGGAGAGAGAAGAGAGGGAGAGAGGGGTAGGAAGAGAGGGAGCAAGAGAGAGAGAGGGACAGACTCTCTTAGGTGGTTAATTGATCAAGGCAGGCCACCAGATGTGTGGAGGAACCGATCCACCGGGGGGCTCTGCAGTATTCATCAGCCTGTATGCAGAACAGCGGCGGTGTCATAAATCCCCAGCCGCACGGGGGCCGTGCATCCTCCCCCCCCCCCCCCCCCCCTCCTCATCCCCCTCCTCCTCCTCATCCTCCTCCTCCCCTCCTCCTCCTCCTCCTCATCCTCCCGCGGCAGCACTCCTCCTCAGGACCACCGCGTGATGATGTATTATTCACCTCATCCCCCCGCACGTTAATTTTTAAAATGGCCTCAACCCCTTTCTGCAGGAGGAGGAGGGGGGTGGGGGGTGGGGGGTGGGGGGGGGGTATCATAAAGGTGGGGGGTGCTCTCGACTACATTCCTTAACAGATGTGACACGACGGAGGAGTAGCGTGCTGCATACACACCCAGGGCTCTGATCCCCCCTCGCTCTCTCTCTCTCTCTCTCTCCCTCTCTCTCTCTATCTTTGTCTCTCTCTCTCGCTCTCTCTCTCTCTCTCTCTCTCTCTTTGTCTCTCGCTCTGTCTCTCTCTCTCTCTCTCTCCCTCTCTCTCTATCTTTGTCTCTCGCTCTCTGTCTCTCTCTCTCTCTGTCTCTCTCTCTCTGTCTCTGTCTCTCTCTCTCTCTCTCTCTCTCTGTCTCTGTGTCTCTCTGTCTCTGTCTCCCTCCATCTCTCTCTGTCTCTCTCTCTGTCTCTTTGTCTCTCGCTCTCTGTCTCTCTCCCTCTCAGTCTCTCGCTCTCTCTCTCGCTCTTTCGCTCTATCCCTCTCCCTCTCTCTCTCTTTCTCTGTCTCTCTCCCTCTCAGTCTCTCGCTCTCTCTCGCTCTTTCGCTCTATCCCTCTCCCTCTCTCTCTCTTTCTCTGTCTCTCTCCCTCTCAGTCTCTCGCTCTCTCTCTCGCTCTTTCGCTCTATCCCTCTCTCTCTCTTTCTCTGTCTCTCAGTCTCTCGCTCTCTCTCTCGCTCTTTCGCTCTCTCTCCCTCTCCCTCTCTCTCTTTCTCTGTCTCTCTCGCTCTGCCTCTCTCCCTCTCTCTCTCTGTCTCTCTCTCTGTCTCTCTCTCTGTCTCTCTCTCTCTCTCTGTCTCTCTCTCTCTCTCCCGCTCTCTCTTGCTCTCTCTTGCTCTCTCTCGCTCTCTTTCTCTCGCTCTCTTTCTCCCCCCCGCGTGTCTCTCATCCCTCTCGTGCGGTCCAGGCTCCGCGTAGCTCCGCGGATCAAAGCCTGGCGGGGGCTAAAGGCTTCAGGAGGAGGAGGGGGGGGGGGGGGGGGGGCCTAACAGGGTTTGAACCGTCGACCCGGAGGTGGTGTTGTCGCCCCGTGTTCCACCTGGGTGACTCTCTACTGTCGTGTTATTCCTACACGCTGTGTTCTCCAGCGGACCGAGCGGGATGGAGAGATCTCGTGTCGTTTGCCTCAAAATGATGGAACGTCGTAATACTGTGTACTGTAGTAGTGCACTTTTAATGGCCGCCGAGAATGTACTGTTATTGCATTTTTGATATTAGTTATTGATATCGATATTGAGTTTTCAACGAGAACAAAAAACCAGTAGGTTTGCTTTGGATCTTTTTTTACACATTTATTTATTGAATTTAAAAAGGTGGGGGCGACAGTGGCTCAGGAGGTAGAGCAGTCAGTCGTCTGGCAATCTGGAGGTTTAAATGTGATGTGAGGAAAATGCCACGGACATGAACATGTTCAATGGGGTCCCTTGACTTCAAGATATCTGAATGAAAATAACATCAATGGACCCAGACGTGAGGGGGATGATTCACTAATCTGCTATCAGCCTTTCCTGCCTCAAACTATCATTATATCAGCCTTTAAAAATCCACATAGCGATCAACAGCAGTGAATAGCAAGAATGGTCTGTGGATAGCTCTGCAAAGGCTCATTTTCTAAAGCCAGCCTTTACCGGGCTAGCTGGTAACATTAGTAGCTAGCTGTTATTGGAACCCTGGGTGGCCAACAGGGCTCTGACTAGGGCTGCAACGATTAGTTGACATAATCTACAACGTCGATTATAAAAAAATCTTCGACGAGGAATTGTTGCGTCGATTAGTCATAGATATATATTTTTTTAATTATTATTATTTTTTTTTTTTTTTTTTTTTTTCGGCCTATCTTTGTGAAAGTGGCTTCTCAGCTCTGGTCCAGCTGAAGACTTCTTAGTTTAACATAACAGACCGACAGTAAGTTTGGGGGAACTAATGGGATAACTGGGGATGTTGTTCGGTCCTGACAAGAGTCTCAAAGCAACTCTGAGGTCATGCTCAATGTCCAATCTGTTCCTCTGCTCTGTCTTCAGCTGGACCAGAGCTGAGAAGCCACTTTCACAAAGATAGGTAGTGCAATTTTTTTTTTTTTTATATTTGTTTTTCGATTAGTCGACTAATCGAAAAAATAATCGACAGATTAGTCGACTACCAAAATAGTCATTAGTTGCAGCCCTAGCTCTGACCAAGCAATCGACTTCACGTTAGTTTAGCTACCGTGGCTTCAGGCTTCAGGACTGGTCACTCCACAGAGACAGCCCTCATTGCGGTCACAGAGGCACTTCACTTAGCAAAAGCGAAAGGCCTCTCCTCTGTCCTGATTCTCCTAGATCTATCTGCAGCCTTCGACACAGTCAACCACCAGATCCTCCTTGCGGCCCTCGCAGGAATGGGAGTGGCTGGCTCTGCGCTGACATGGCTGTCATCATACCTCAATGACCGCTCCTACCAAGTGTCATGGAGAGGGACCCTGTCGGCCACCCGCCCCCTGCGGACGGGTGTCCCCCAGGGCTCGGTTTTAGGACCCCTTCTCTTCTCCCTCTACACTAAATCACTGGGTAACATTATCACGTCTCATGGCTTCTCCTACCATTGTTATGCCGACGATACTCAACTCTTCCTCTCCTTCCCTCCCTCAGATATCCACGTCTCTGAGCGGATCTCGGCCTGTCTGTCCGACATCTCAGCCTGGATGACGTCCAACCACCTCAAACTGAACCTAAGCAAAACAGAATTGCTCCACCTGCCGGCCAAATCCTCCCCCCTAACCGACCTTTCAATCACAGTCGAGAATACAGCTGTGACTGCGTCCCCGACCGCCAAGAACCTTGGTGTTGTCCTCGACGACCAGTTGAACTTCTCTGCTCACATCGCAGCGACGACCAGAACCTGCCGATTCCTCCTGAGCAACGTCAGAAGGATACGCCCCTTCCTGACAAAAGAAGCCACCCAACTCCTCGTCCAATCAACAGTCATCTCCCGCCTCGACTACTGCAATGCACTGCTCGCTGGCCTCCCGGCCACTGCCACTAAGCCTCTTCAACTCATTCAGAACGCAGCGGCCCGCCTGATCTCAAACCTACCGAAGTCGGCCCATGTCACCCCACTTCTTAGGGACCTGCACTGGCTCCCCATTGCTGCACGAATCCGCTTCAAGGCCCTCGACCTAGCATACCGTGCGGCAAAGGGAACCGCTCCCGCCTACCTCCGGTCAATGGTCTCTAACTACACACCCTCAAGACCCCTACGCTCTGCATCTTCTGGCCGCCTCAGACCTACTCCTATCCAAGCTCCGGGAGGGTCATCAAAGAGAAGTCGCCTATTCTCAGTCCTTGCCCCACAATGGTGGAATGAACTACCCACCCCAGTTAGGACAGCCGAATCACGTCCAATCTTTCGTCGTCAACTAAAGACGCACTTCTTCAACCATTATCTGAATAAAAAAAAAAAAAAAAAAAAAATCGAACCCTAACTAACCGTACTGTCATGCACTTGTCCTAATAAACTAACCTACACTGTAGCACTCAACACTTTGATGAACATTGTTGCTCAGCTGATAGAGTTGTGCCCTTCCTGATGGCTTGTCGTACAGAACTTGTAAGTCGCTTTGGATAAAAGCGTCAGCTAAATGACTAAATGTAAATGTAAATGTACCGTAATTTTCGCACTATAAGCCGCACCTGACTATAAGCCTCAGCAGCTAAATTGAATGATGTGTACATATAAGCCGCACTGGACTATAAGCCGCAGGTGTTTTAATGTTTAATTACCATATGTAATTACTAGCATTGGGACACAATACTGTCGGACAAATAACAAGAATTAACTCATTTACAAGTTGTATTAAGTTGAGCAAATAAGGGAACGGATAAATAACATTTCAATGCAGTCAAAAAAGCAATATTTAGATTTTTACATTTTTGGGTTTGGTCACGTCGAGTCTCATATAAACCGCACCGTTATATAAGCCGCAGGGTCGAAAAATGGGGGGGAAAGGGCGCGGCTTATAGTCCGAAAATGACGGTATATCTGTATTAGGGATGTCCGATATTATCGGCCGATATTGGCATTAAAATGTAATATCGGAAATTATCTGTAGGCTGTTTTCATTTTTTATTTTTATTTTTTTTTTACATTTATGTAACCTTTATTTACCCAGGCAAGTAAGAACAAATTCTTAATTTATTTATTGTCAAAAGTATGCATAATGTTGTGTTAATTCCACGACAAGAGATATGTAATGTTAATTACCTGAAATTATTCCGTTTTTTGGGGGGGGGGGAACCCTGCATATATTGGTATCGGTTGGTATCGGGCAGAAAAGTGGACATTTTTTAACTTGAACTTGAGGACTGCATACTTTTTTTGCAAACCAAAACAACATACTTTATACTTATAGCACATGCATGAGCCTGGTCTCTTTTGAAAGATGACATTCTGAAGTTTCTGATTCCAGATAAAATAATTCACTTTTAGTGCTAACGTAATAGTTACATAGGTCTGAACTTGAGTTGTAAAAAAACGTGTTACTCAAGTCTTTCTGTAGTAGTTAGTAGTCCAGATGTAGTATTTCCCCAGAAGGTGGTATGGCTTACAAATCCAGACGCCTTATGTAGTACATATCCAAATTTCATAAAGATCCATTCAGAAATGAGTGATTAGGAGTGATTTTGGTAAACTGTGTACAAAGTAAAACTCAGTTTTCTCACATAGACTTCAATTAATTCGGCTGTTTTTTTTTTTTTTAACTTTATTTTTTAGCGTTTATCGCTTTCCTGGTCAAGCATGACCGACAGTTGCAGGGTGAAACGGGAGAGAGAGCAGGGGGAGACATTCGGCAAATGACGGCGAGTCCGGGAATCGAACTCGGAGTCAACCAGATCCGTGACGCAGCACGGAGTCCCGCGCGAGCGCGGTAACATGGTGTGCTACTGGAGCACCCCAATTCGGCTGTTTTGATCTTCCTGTTTTCGTGTTTTAATCTTTTATTTAGATCCCCATGTGGGGTATCATTGGAAAGCGACACTCATTGGTTACAACGATCCACAATCATTTTCGAGATCGGATCTAGATTGACGGAACTACTGCAGCCTGAGTCGGGAGTGGTATTTTGCGCAATACCGTGTACTTTGCACAAGCCTCAAATACCGGCATGTAACTCGAGAACCGCTGAACGGATTTTGTCGGATTTTGACGCTATCGACGGGCAACAAATAAGCCTTCAATTCGATATATATGTTGTATTACAAAATATGCACACCCGAGCCACTAGGGGTCGCCAAAATGCCGGTGGCAAAAAATCCGAAAAACGTCCCATATGAGGGACGTTGCAGCTTAAGAGAGTTGGACTATATCGGTACAATTTTACCCTTCCTGCTGACTTGTCGTACAAAACTTGTAAGTCGCTTTGGATAAATTTACAATTTTTTTTAATGTTAACCGTTTATCTGCCAGGGATTATTCTGATCTTATACCGTCCTCTGCCAGCTCTATTTGTCTATGGAGATGTTCCCCTTCTTTGCAGGGCTATAACGTTTTAAATTGTACTGCTAAATTGACATTACTATGGCCCATTCAACATCAAGTATCTATCGTTTAGGATGTAGCAACGTTCTACTTTTTCATTCACACATTCATACTAAAATATGGTCTAAAGTATAAATATGTTTTTATCGTTTTCTGCAGCATTCCATAGAACGTGAGTTATAGCCACAAATACATATATTAGATCATCAAATGTAGTTTGATACCGATTGACGTCAGATAAAAAAATTCAATTGTACAAGGTCCTAAACGTCATGCCTCATCATCTGCTGGTGACCGGAGGGGGGGGTTATAAGTCCGTGGCCGACGTTAAATGATTCATGTAGTATCGGCGATATATATATCAGAGCAGATTTTTTTTTTTTTTTTTTTTTTAATTTTTTTTTATTATTGCAAAACAAAACTTATTAAAAGTCAGTACTCAACACACAATGTATAATGAAACGTTCAGTAAAGGTGGTTAAAATATATGCAAGTACAGAAACAGGATAAAACAAAAATAGTCAATAATAACATTTTAACCGTATACAGTGTATATCCAGCGAAGTTACAATTATATAAATGTTAGTATATAATATACCCCTAATACCTATTTTCTAAAACCCTACACACATATGCTCCAGCTCAAACCCCCCCCTCCCGGACCCCCTCTTGGATAGTACCTCCATTATCCCTCACTCCTAACCAGACACCACCATTATAGGCTAGCTTTTATTCTCTCCACCACTTCTAACCACATTGACATTTTGGATTCATTGAGCCCCAGAATTCTTGCTGTAGATATTTCTTGATATATCACATCGAGATATGTAAGAAACCACACTTTCCGGCACATTTTTTCCGGTTGAAACCAACGTGATGCGATCAGTTTTTTAGCTACTGTGATACCCGATAAAACCAATCTTTTTAGTTGTGGATTCACTGCAAACTCAAAAACATCATGCAATACCGCGGGGTGTACAGGTATATTCCAAAATACGAGTATTGATAATTGTTGGGACACATCTTTCCAGAATGCCTTAACTGGTGGGCAGTCCCAATACATGTGCATAAATGTTCCTTCGTCCCCATTTGTACATTGGGAGCATTTGGAGTCTTGTATAAGCCCCATTTTGCACAGCCTTATAGGAGTCAAGTATGTCCTGTGAATATAGTTCAGATTGATTTGTTGATGATCCGGGTTCCTTGATGTAAGTCGGACATTTGCCCAGGCTCCTTGCCAATCAAAGTCATTTTCCAGGTCTGGTATATCCCTCCTCCAGACATTGTCTAGTTGAAGGGTTTCATACGAGGACGTTAGTAATTGATAATAAAAACCTGATACAAAACCTCCCAATGTATCTCTTTCATAGAAAAATTTGTGGTATCTGTGGTGTTCAATTGGTATGTGTAATGGAACACCGTGAGATCTCATACAAAGTCGTAACTGTATGTAAAAAAGCCATGTGGACTCGGTGAGGTTAAACTTTATGCATATTTCGACATAACTACAGAGGCCCTTGTTATTAAAAATATCCCCTAATGAGTGTATGCCTCTTTCTTCCCATATAGGGAATCTTATAGGTCGTTTTCCCATTAAGAGAGCATTGTTATTGAATATGGGAGTGTGATTATGCCATACTTGAGGGTTAGGAAATTTCCTTTGTGTTTCCCGCCATGTCCTGATTGCATGGGTTATTATTGGGCCAAATTCTCGCTCACAATGCTTGATTGAAAGTTTAGTGTATGCTATGTCTTTCAATCTCTGTGGGGCTACTATGTTTTCTTCTAATTTTCTCCAAGATACCAAAGCCTCGGGGTCAAACCATATCTTCTTCAATGGTCTTAATGTGAAGGCATTAAAATATTGTAAAAAATCTGGGACTGCCATGCCACCGTCTGCTTTATTTCTCTGTGCGGTGGATCTTT
This sequence comes from Notolepis coatsorum, assembly GCF_963971535.1. Classification (NCBI taxonomy): domain Eukaryota; kingdom Metazoa; phylum Chordata; class Actinopteri; order Aulopiformes; family Paralepididae; genus Notolepis; species Notolepis coatsorum. The sequence continues at coordinate 4,366,933 of NC_140167.1, read as the reverse complement.
TTATGCGAGGTGGTTTGTTATTCCAAATAAATTTGTATGTGGAGGTTTGTAATCTTTTCCAGTAGCCCTCTGGAGGAGGTAACGGAAGCATTGAGCTGAAGAAATTGATTCTTGGTAATACATCCATCTTAACTATTGATACCCTTGCCTGTACTGAGTTTTTAAGTTTTGCCCACCTGTCCAGGTCGTCCTTGATTTTGTTCTGTATTTTTGTGTAATTGTGCTTCACCGTTTGTCTTATGGTGGGAAATATTTCCACACCCAAGCATCTGAAATGTTTGACCATGGGTATCGCACCTGGGAGGGTTGTCTCTTTTTTTGCACTGGTGTTAAGAGGAAGAAAAGCCGACTTAGGCCAATTTATTTTAAATCCCGATAAATCACCAAAGTTCTCTATCAACTTGAGTATAAGCGGCAATGTGTTGTTGGGGTTTTGCATGAACAATATTACGTCGTCCGCATATAAACTAATTTTATGATGTGTGCCCTTGATTACTATTGGTTCTATGTGTTGGGATTGTCTTATAAATTGTGCTAAAGGTTCTAATGATAGATCGAATAGTCCGGGACTAAGAGGGCAACCTTGTCTGGCTGAGCGTGATACCGGAAAGATATCGGAGATGAATGTGCCTGTTGTAATCCTGGCCGATGGGTCCTTGTATAGTACTTTAATCATATCAATGAAACCTTTTCCTAACCCCATCCTTTCCAATACTGCCCATAGAAACGACCATTCCAACCTGTCAAATGCTTTCATAGCATCCAGGGATAGTATCGCCTTAGGTGTGATGTCCTCTTTGTCTGTATCTAGTACGTGCAGTATTCGCCTTATGTTATCATTGATCAGGCGACCTTTTATGAAGCCTGTTTGGTCCGGATGAACTAAAGACGTCATATGCTTTTGCAATCTGATGGCTAATATCTTAGAGTACAGTTTGACATCGGTTCCGAGGAGGCTTAAAGGACGGTAACTACCGCACTCAGTGGGGTCTTTGTCTTTTTTGTGAAGAACTGAAATGAGTGCGGTATTTTGGTGTTCAATGAAGCTTCCCTCTTTGACTGAGTATAAGATCATATTTAGTAATAAGGGTCCAAATATGTCCCAGCAAGAAATGTACATTTCTGATGGGATACCGTCAATTCCCGGAGCTTTGCCGTTTTTCATTCCGGATATGGCCTTCTTGAGTTCTTCTAATGTGATCGGTACTTCTAACTGTTTAGCGTCTTCATCCGTAAGTTTAGGGAGAGTAATTTGATTAAGATATGTGTCTAATTTGTCTTGATCAAAGGTCGTTTCTGAGTTATATAAATCGGAGTAGAATTCTTTGAATGTATCGTTTATTATTTTGGGTTCTGTTACTAGAGCTTGTTGTTTCCTAATGGCAGTTATATCTGCAAATTTTGCATTAATTCTTAGTCGCATGGCTAATAGGTGACTAGGTTTAGAACCTTGGAAGTACTGCTGTTGTCTAGTGCTGCGTATTTGCAATTCCGATTTTTGTCTGTACATTGCTTTGATCTCTGTCTTTAGAATGTTAACTTGGTTATCTAGTCTAGTAGAGTTGTTGTATTTTAAAGAATTAAAAAGCGTTGAGTAAAGCGTTTCCATTTCAGAGCAGATTATACGGTTAATAATAATCAAACACGCTGAAACTCACCGTGGCTTCCGCTGACCGTTGGGTGATCAGCGTGGAGCAGAAAGATCGCTATTATGGGATGTTGATATATGCGATCCATTTCCAGGTTGTATAATACTATATGCGTCCAAATCATGTTGTTTATCGAGTTATTTGCAACCGATCGATGTCCAGTGTATCAAGATGGAGTCCCGCTAGCGATAGCGAGTGCCCGGACGAAATATGGGCGAGCACCACTTCCGGCGCATCACTACCGGTTTTGGCGATTCGCTGATCGGCCACCAGATGGAGGTCTTGAACCGTTGGAGAGTTGAGAGGAGATCTACAGGAGATCTCAAGTCTCCGTGGGTGAAATATGATTGCCATGACAGATTTTTGAAATATTGATCTCAAAGACGCTGTACGACGTCATTGGCAGTTTACGCATGGCGGAGAATGACGTGTTAAGTCGTCCTTGGCGATTAAAGGGTTAAGCAAATATTAAAATTAACTGTAAGATGAAACTAGAATGGCAGTCGCAGAGAGGCCTACACCCATCCCCCCCATCTGAGTCTACTTTATTGATTTCAATGAACAAAGATGGTAATTATTTCAAATGAAAATACTCATCGTTGACCGATTTCTTTTTAACACTATTCTGGAATTCGGCTCTTTGACCCCCTGTCGACCTTAATGTACAACGTTTCATCTGAATCGGCTCAGAACAGTACGAGTTATGCCTGACAAATATTGTGACAAACATCGGCTGCGATCATTGGCTAACAAACGCAGAGATGGACGGACGCACTCTTGACAGCGGTGATTCCAATAGCCCCTCTCCAGTGTCATGTGTCACCAACTTGTTGGGTCTCCTTGGAGCCCGTCATGGAATGACAATTACTGAAGACATCTCCTGGGTTCTTTCTGGAAAGGATACAAAAATGTATGCGTTTGATAATTTTCCAGGTTTGCGAAAACACTGAAATATATTTTGTTTCTTAAGCAGGGCAGTGGCTAGTTCTAGCGGAAGCCGAACTAGAATGGAGAATTAAGAGACAACTCCTTCCCTCCACTAGTCTGATGGTCCACCTTGGGCAAGTGTTAGTACCCTCTCTAGCCTCCCTACCTAGGGATACAGGGTGCCACACTGCCTTGTGTGTGTGCGTGGGGATACGCAAATGCTAGGTCCTCACCGACAATGGGGTTACCTGTAAGGAAGGGCATCCGAGGTATAAAACTAGCTACAAACTAAAAATGTGGCGTGGAGTCATCGCCCGTCCAACCTCACTGTGGTGGGAAAATAGGGACGTAAAACGACGACGATGATGATGAACCTAAAGACTTTCAATTAATTTCATTCTGTATGAGAACCTTTGTTTATGGTGAATAAACATCCTTTTGATACAACCTAGACTTTCAACGTACCGTAATTCAGAATGCACAGGGAGAGGAGATAGGGTTTCAGCCAGTAAGCACATCGTGGGAGTTGAGAATTCCACCGAGCGACGGCCTCCATAATCCACAAAACGATACACGACGCTGAGAGATGGAGGCTGATGACGATTGTCTGAAAACACTGAAGAATCACATTTTTTTTAACTATTTATAATTGTTGCTCCCTAGAGAAATTGTGCACTTTGACCAAAATGTGGTCCTCCTTCCTTCCCTCCCTCCTTCCCTCCCGTTCTTCCCTCCAGAGGAGCTGAAGGACTACCTGGTCGGCGAGCGTGCCATCAACAAGATCTTCACCCTGGGCAACAGTGAGTTCCCCGTCAGCTGGGACAACGAGATCAAGCTGTGGACCTTCATGGAAACCCGAGCCGCTCTGCTCCTCAAGACCTACAAGAGCAGCTCAGAGGTCAGACCGCTCTCTTCTTCTCTCTTCTTCTCTCCCGTTAAAGTCGCATCATGTGCAAAAATCTAGCTTGACACATTTGGAATTTTTTGCCATTGGTTTTGTTTTGTGTGTCGTCTTTGCTCTTTCAGGAGGACCGCTCCGTGCTGGAACAGCCGGACCTGACCCTGCACTCCCGCGTGGCCATCCAGCTCCGCCTGGCCGAGAAGCAGATCCTGGAGAGGGCGTGCGCCAGCGGGCGGGCCAAGCGCCTGCACTTCCTGAAGCAGCTGCAAGAGGGCGCTCCGGTGCCTCGCTACGAGGAGAGCGACATCGCCCTGCTGGAGAACGCCGACGCCGACTCCAAGTTGCCGATCATCCTGCGCAAGCTGGAGGAGGTGGAGGAGGAGCACGGCCAGGAGATGAGCCTGGACGACGCCCTGGGGGAGGTGGAGGAGGAGCGAGGCCAGGAGGTGACCCTCGACGTGGCCCTGGAGGAGGTGGAGCAGGGAGGCGGACCGACGGAGGAGACTCCTCTCCTCCTTAACGGTGGAAGAAGTGTCGTCAACGGCGGCAACGCTAGCCCGACCGCGGATGTTCCCGACGGAGACGCTCGCCCGATACGAGTGGCCGACGACGAGGAGGAGGCGACTCAAGAGGAGGTCGGCCAAGGCGTCGGCTCGACATCGGACACTAGTAAGACTTCTAATGACGGCCAGACTGAAGCGGAGGAGGGCCAGACTGAAGCGGAGGCGGGACAGACGGAAGCGGAGGCGGGCCAGGCGGAGGCGGGCCAGACGAAAGCGGAGGCGGGCCAGACTGAAGCGGAGGCGGGCCAAACGAAAGCGGAGGCGGGCCAGACGGAAGCGGAGGCGGGCCAAGCGGAGGCGGAGGCGGGCCAGACTGAAGCGGAGGCGGGCCAGACGGAGGCGGAGGCGGGCCAAGTGGAGGCGGTCATCCCGAGTGCCGAACGAACTGAAGACGCTCCCAAAGAGAACAGTGAATAGATTTTCCCCCACATGCTATTTATTTATTTTTGTTTCTCTTAAATGACTCTTGAGATAAAGAAGCTGAAATAAATTTTAATTAAGATTTGCAGAACTCCGCAGCCCCCCCCCCCCCCCACCCTTGTCAGCTGCTGCCACTGGCCTTCAGTATTTTGCGCAGTGAGTTCCTTTTTTCCTTTTTTTTTTTGGTCATTTTATGAAAACTAGCCCTTTTTTTTTTAAAGCATGATTCACAGGTTTACTTCCCTTGTATTTCTTTTTTTAAATACAAACTCTTAGAGCCCTACAGTACACGGTAGGAAAAGCAGGGGGCGCTGTGGAATTGGCTCCACCACCACTTCTGGGTGGATTGGAGGAGGAGGAGGAGGAGGAGGAGGAAAGAAAAGATTGAATTAGTTGAATGTTGTCTCTCCAGAAAGCCCAAAAAAAATCTCCCTCCTCTATCTAATCCTTTGATTTGGTCAGTTTATTACTGCAGTTTGTCTCAATACACGTCTGGTATGATTTGAGTCGACAATCGCTTTTCTCTCTCTCTGGCACGACGTCTCGCTGGTGCCGTGGAGCCGAGGCCATCGCTGCCCACTCTCTCCCTTCTGTTTGGCACTTTCCTCTTCCTCTCTGAATAGCATTTTAAGCGAAGCAACTGAAGGAACGCACCCCCACCCCCACCCCCCCCCCACCCCCAAAAAAGAAATATGGTGCTGTGCACTTTTGAGAACATTTGAAATGTTGGGAAAAGCTGTTTAGTTATCGAAGCTAGTGTTGCAAGTGATGATTATTTTCATAATAATGAACGAACGGCCCCGTTAACCGAATAATCTTTTAAACTAAATCTTGGATACTTATAACATCTCGTACATCATGACCTCTTAGGCCTCTCGGGTCTTTGAACCCCCCCCCCCACCCCCCCCAACGTGTGTCCCAGAAGAGGGTTGTGGTCTTCAGTTCTACTTGTTCAGATAACACATTTTTATTTATCTTTTTAACATAGATTTTCAGTTTACATACAGTTTCCACCCTGATGATTTAAGACGAGACGTGAATGTCGTAGGTGGAATTTGTTTTGATTCTTTGATATGAAATTCTCAAGAATTCTCCTTTTTATGAATGTACCTCGAGTAGCGGTTATTATTATCCAAGGATCTGATCATCGATGAAATTGTGTCACACTTTTTTTGCCCTCGAGAAAGCCATATAGATATATAGAGAGGACACGGAGGAAAGACACCTCAACGGGACACGGATGACTCATGACTCCATTTCTGCAGTATTTTTATTTTTTGGTTTTTGACGGCCTTAAAAAAAGCATTTGAACATGACTCCTCCACACGCGAGAAGCGGGAAGGTTTATTATCCTCTGGAGCAAGCTTTTCCCCCCACATTGTTTTATTTTGAACACACTTGAGTAATAATGACCTCAAAGTTTGGCAGAAATTCCTGGACCTGATTTGCAACGTGTCGAGGTAGTAGTCGTGGCTCACGTGGAAGACGAACGCGGGTCCCGAAACGCCGGCGGCGCCCGTGTCCTCCCCGGGTTCAAAAAGGGCATGCCATGATGTGACCAAAACCTAGGATTAAATTAAATTAAAAAAAAAAAGACTCAAAGTTTCTGCTATGTGTATTACCAACGTGACTTGTTAAAAGCCTGTTTTGTATCACATTTGATGTATTCACTTTTTTGTCTTTCTGCGGCTACAGAGTCCCGTTTCCATCACAAGTGTGTGTATGTATTTTTTATGCAATCGTGAACTTTACCAAACGCTTATTTGGTAACACTTTCAGTCTCTCCGCTGCTTTTCTATAACAGACCTTTGTACCGTAGTCCATGCAGCTCCTAGCTTTATTCATTCATAGACACTTGGAAGACACCCGGGGACACCGGACGTCCCTGGGGGGTGGGGGGGGTACGACAACAGCGAGACAACTCGCCAGCTTTACCGTATGCAGTAGTTCTGGGGGGGGGGGGTTCCTCGAGCCGGACTTGGTACCACAGCTGTCCACAATCCAACGGCCCCGAGATTAAAGTTCATCTCATCCATTTCTCACATCACTGCGTACTGTTGTTCTTTCAAGTCAAGTATGTCCACGTCCACCCCCCCCCCCCCCCCCCCCCCCCCGTGTTCCCGTCCACTTCAGATCCTCGTCCTCCCCTCATGTAGGCACGAGGTCACCACCCCTTCCATTATTCCTCTTTTGTTGAGGGGTGGAGTTCTATTTAATGTATTTTCCCCCCTTCTTTGCCCCCCTGGCCCTATTACGAATTTATAAAAAGAAACATTATCTTGAATCATTTAATTCGGGGCAATTAAATTTTGAAATTCCCTATTCATAATTCATGGGGCCTCGGAGATAAAAAGCCTTTAATCCTTGAATATATTATTGTAATGTGGCGTCGGGGTGGGCAGCGGAGAGGGGGGGGGAGCCGGTCCTGCACATGTCCGGTATTGTTAGTGCTCGCTGGGAGCACGAGCGTGAGGACACGGGACCAGCCCTGGGACCGCCTGGGACCAGCACTTCTCTCCTTAAGTAATCCGGCTGCTCCATGAATTATACACCGGCCTCTCCCTATTAATATGCAATGCGAGCGACCGGGGCACGGGGAAGAAAGGACCGTTGTCATGCGAGTGTTTATCCCCATCATGCGTGGGACCGTGGAGTGCGAGGCGCTGTTTGTTGTCGACGCGGAAAAAACGTAAATAAAGTACTAATCCAACGCAGGGGGGGGAGGGGGGTGCATAATGTATGTTTATGTTACAGCCATAAGTCATATATTTACATCGACTATTCGAATCATGATGAAGGGACTGCTTTTATAAGGGCGCTTTCATCCGAACCGTTTTAGTTATTTTCACTTGCACGTTCACAGCCATGCCATGAGTTGTTTTTGCTCAAGGACACCTCGACGTGGAGCAGGAATCGGACCGGCAACCTTCCGATCACAAGAAGGCCGCTCTACCTCCTGAGCCGCTGTATCGCCACGTCAGTCGACTGAAATCATTTAAGTCGAGACATCGTTTTTATATAGAAATAAAACCTTATATCCGTGCCCACATTCATCATATAAAAAAATATATATGTAAAATGTTATCAATACTCGGTCAGACCACTTGAATTTAAAGTGGTCACGGACTTTGCAGTACAGAGGAGCTTAGGTTTCACTTTAATGTCTAGTAGATGTACCTGTGAAGGAGAGAAAGAAGGGTCTACTGTAGACTAGAGGGACACAAGGATGTGGCGAGCTTTTGGATTCAAACCCTGCAGCGGAGCTCGGAGGATCTGCAGATCCCAGACCAGCAGAAGTATGTTTGAGCCATGTGCTAAATAACGGCTACATCTGTCGGATAGAAAATTGCCGGAATCCGATTACACTAAGAAAAGTCTGATTTTGGGTACAGCAAACTATGTTTATAGTTAAGAGTTGATGTTAGTTCTAAATTTTGTTTAACATAAAGTTAGTTTTAAGGTTAGTTTTAACATTTGTTTAACGCTTATGTTTAAGTTAGGGTTCGATCCCGACCAGGGGAACTTAGGTTTTCTGAAAACGTTAATAGGAATTATGCACACGTTACATTTTCAATACAATATGTAAATATATTACTTATGGCTATAACATGTAAATTTTTTGCTGTGGTCGATTAATACTTTATTTAAGTATTAATACTGTCATTGTTTATGGTGAGCTGCTGGTGATCTGGGGAGAGGGAATATTATAGGAATTACATTTTCAAAGCGGTTTAGAATTGGAATACTTTGTATACTTTATGTATTTCCTGAATTTCCCCAAGGGCATCAATAAAGGAATATCTTATCTTAATACTAAAGTACTAAAGCTGTGCTAAATTTCAACCTTTGTGTGTTAAAAGTTGCACTTAAAATATATTGAAATAATACTTTTGCATACTTTATTGCAAGTATACTCAAGTACATATTATGGGTAGAAATATAAATTTAAAATGAGATTAACTAGATGTTGCACCAGTTTATCTAATCCGGTGATTTCCACATGCGGAAATGGGAAGTATAGGGAGGGGATACATGCGCACAACATGTAAACATTCATTCTGGACCTGCCAAAAAATTTTCAATGTTAAATTCATATAGATCTTTTGGGGGGAAAGCAATACTAATGCTGCACATTCCTCAAAGCTCTTCATGTATTATAATTCATTTTAAATGATTGCTCTACATACAAATGATCTATAGCACCTTTAACTCTTATATACTAGATATATAAAGATATACTTTCAGTATGGGAAAATATAACATTTTGACTTTTGAAACCAATCACAACTATAGAAGTCCAGTAGAGGATGAGCGGAGGGTGCGTTGCAGTAATCGATCCGGGATGTGACGAATGAGTGGACCAGGGTTTCAGTGTTTGATTGGGACAGATATGGGCGGAGTCTGGAGATATTACGGAGGTGAAAGAGGGCAGTCCCGCGTCTATGCTTTAAGCAAGTGGCTTGTCCTCCCGCGTTCCCGTTTTGCGCTCTGATTGGCCACGCACGTTTCTGGTCATGTGACATGTGCGCCAATCGTGGGACGGCAAGTTCTGCGCCTATTTCCGGGTCTAACAGCCTGCAAACTACCTAACGCCTAGTTTATCACTGGTTAAGCTTATAGGCGACTCTGTCGAAGTTGGTTAAGGTTAGAGTTTGGAATCAGGGCTGGTGTTCTATCGCCCTGCTCTAAGACAAACTCTAACCTTAACCAACTTCGAAAGAGCGCCTATAAGCTTAACCGTCCAAAAACTTGCCGTCCCATGATTGGCGCACATGTCACATGACCAGAAATGTGCGTGGCCAATCAGAGCGCAAAACGGGAACGCGGAAGGACAAGCCACTTGCTTAAAGTATAGAAGCGACCGGGTGGTGTATTTGATGTGTGGTGCAAAGGAGAGGGAGCCGTCCAGGATGACACCTGGACGGGGGGGGGGGGGGGGGGAGAAGGGTAGAGGGAAGCCGTCGATGGTGATGTTTGGAACCGGGGTGTTTTGTGATTGGGTGAGGGTGGATTTGGAGCCGATGAGCAGGGCCTCAGTTTTGCTGCCATTTAACTTCAGGAAGTTTCTGCTCATCCAGCTCCTGATGTCCTCAAGGCAGGTGGTGAGGGATGTAAGGAGATTCATTAATATTCCACTGAAGGATTGATTGATTGATTGATTGAAAACTTTATTAACAGATTGCAGAATGGGTACAATACAGTACAGCTCAATACACACAATTGTTAAGGGGATGCAGACCAGAGAAAGACTTTCGTCTTGTTTCCACCAGGGTCCCCCATTTTCAATTCATATAGACATATATGACATACACAACATACATGACATACAGATAGTCAGTACTGCTACATCTATACATTTATGACATACCAGATTTGCAAATACAGTACTGTTTGTGATATAGAAGGAGTCAAGAAAAGGGAGTATATACATTTGACGTAGAAACTGTACATTGGAGGAGGTTGGGTGGGGGGGGTTGGGTACACTGGGATATTGACAACCATACTGGGTAATTTACATTGGAGGTGGTTGGGGGGGGGGGGGGGGCACACTGTATAGACAAGCAAAACTGTACATTGAGGGGGGGGAGACTCTGTACAAACAAACAAAATTGTACATTGGACTATTGACAAAACCATACTAGGTAAATGACTGTACATTGGAGGGGGTTGGGTTAGGATATTTACAGGGGCCAGTGTTGAATTGCAGTCTCCCGTAGGTGTCTCTTGAGAGAGGTTTTGAAAGTGGGTAGTGATCCACATTCCTTTACAGCTTTGGGTAGGGCGTTCCACATTGATGTGGCATAATTGCGAAACGTGTTTAGTCCCTTATTTGAGCCGAATCTGGGTTTAACATGATTTGTGGAGCTCCCTCTGGTGTTGTGATCGTGGTATTCACTGACCTTTGGGAAGTATTTTGCCATGTACATGGGTACCTTGGTCGTGTAGTGTATCTTGTAGACCAGGCCCATTGCAAGTTGCTGTACTCTGTCATCTACTCTAAGCCATCCTAGGTTGTCAAAGTGGGCAGGGGTGAGGTGGGTTCTAGGAGTAAGGTCAAGCAGTAGTCTGACCAGTTTGTTTTGAGATGTTTGTAATTTTGTTTTTAGCGCCTTTGAGGTGCTTTGGTACCATGAGGTGCAAGCATAGTCGTAGTACCCCTGAATGAGTGCTCCTGCCAGAGTCTTCAGGGTGTTCTTGTTTACCAGAGAGGAGATCCGGTACAAGAATCGAGTTCGTTGGTTGACTTTTTTTATTACATTGGATGCCATTTTGTCACAGGAGAGATTAGCCTCTAGGATGGAACCCAGGTAGGTAATTTCATCTTTCCTTGTGACAATATTGTCACCCACTGTAACTGAGAAGCCGTCGGTCTTGCTGAGTTTGTTATTTGAACCGAAGAGAATGGACTCTGTTTTGCCCATGTGTAATGATAGTTTGTTATCAGCGAGCCATATGCAGATTCTGCCTAGTTCCGAGCTGAGGGTTTTTTCAACCTGTAACTTGTTCTTGTCAGAGACCAGCAGGGCTGAGTCGTCCGCAAACAGGAACAAGTTGCAGTCACAAGCTGACGACATGTCATTTGCATAAATTAGGAACAGTAGCGGTCCTAGTATGCTTCCTTGTGGAACACCACAGCTCACTGTGAGAGGGGGGGATAGGGTACCGTTTACCTCCACCATCTGTTCCCTCCCCTCAAGGTAGGATTGCATCCAGCTCACTGATAGACTATCAAAACCAATTGCTTTTAGCTTGTCAATCAGAATGGAGTGATTGACCGTGTCAAAGGCCTTTTGTAGGTCCAGCATGACCATGCCGCAGTATTTGCCTGCGTCCACCTCTTGTTTGATGTGGTCATTCAAATAGAGAAGGCATGTGTCAGTGGAGTGGGATGTTCTGAAGCCAGATTGGAATTCGTAGATTAGATTTTTTTCCGCTAGGTACTTTTCGACCTGTTCGTAGACTATTTTTTCCATGACTTTCGAGATGGAGGTGAGAATAGAAACAGGGCGGTAGTTGCCTGGGTCTAATTTGCTGCCCTTTTTGTGCAGAGGGGTCACCCTAGCAATTTTGAAGTCCTTGGGGACGTGTCCCTGTTTTATGGAGAGGTTTATTATGTGTGTGATGATTGGGGTGATGGCGGCTGCTGAGTCTCTGAGGAATTTGGAGGGGATGTTGTCATGGCCAGTGGTCTTGTTAGGTTGGAGGGCGCTCAGTTTATTGAGTACCTCATCTGTTGTTACCATTTCCAGCTTGAAGTCGTCCTTGCGGACCCCTAGGTTTTTGTAGTAAGCTACTATGTGTTCTACCCCATAAAGCCCTGAGTGGGAGGGTAGTTTGTTTACCAGTGTTGTGGCTATGTTTGTGAAGAAAATGTTTAAGTAATTGGCTACATCCAGCTTGTCTGTGATGAGCGTGTTGTCCGTTTTTATGTTTATGTTTGAGAATCTGGTTTTAAGTTTTTTACTGCATCCTAGTTGATTATTGAGTAATTTCCAAAGTTCACGTGGTTTGTTTTTGTTTTCCTCAGTTTTGTCATTGATGAAATTCTTTTTTGCAGTTTTGATCATGGAGTTTACGTCGTTTCTTAGTCTGTTTCTTTCTAGTTTGAGTTCAGTCACGTGGGCTTGGAGTTCACTGCTCGTGCTTTTAGTAAGCTTTGACTGACTTTTACGAAACTCAGAGCATTTTTTGTCTCTGGTTTTCATAGCGGCCAGTATTTCGGAGTGCATCCACGGCTCAGCGCGATTTTTTACCCTGGTGGTTCTTAGGGGGGCCATGTCGTTTAGTATTGTTGAGAATTTGGTTTTGAAACCAAGCCATGTTTCTTCAACCAGTGTACCATTGAGTTCATCTGACCAGTCCAGGCTCTCCAGTTCAAGGTTAAAGGCCTCGCTAGAGTAGGTTTTAAGGTCTCTAGATGTGACTGTTTTGTGGCAGCCAGCCTTTTGTTTTAGTTTTTTGCGGGTACAGAATATCATATAATGATCACTTAACCTGCATGCTATAACCCCTTTCTTGGAGATCTTGGACTTGTCGGAGGTCAGAATGAGGTCAATGGTAGTCTGAGTTGATTCACATACACGTGTGGGTTGGGTGATTAGCTGGCTGAGGCCGTGCAGATCACAAAACCTACTGAATGACTTGAAGACGGGTGCATCTTTTCGTTGCATATCCGTGTTCCAGTCTCCAATAAGAATTTTGTCTACATCCTCAACTCCAGCTAAACACCCATCCAGTGTATCATAAAAATCACTATGATCTGGCGGCCTGTAGACTGTGCCAACCAGTAGGGATTTCGCCCTTTCGAATAGGATTTCCACCCATACAGTTTCAATTGATTTATGATTCAGGTCATTTCTGTTGATGAATTTGGTGTCCTTGTGTATGTACATACAGACACCACCTCCATGTTTGTTCCTATCATTCCTAATTATTGAGTAGTTCTCAATCTCTATCTCTGGATCTTTTACAGAATCGTCAAGCTTAGTTTCTGAGAAGCACAGTATGTTTGCCTTACCGTTTATGAATAATTGTTTGATTTCATCCAATTTGTTTTTTAAGCTGTTAATGGATTAGATCCTTACATCCAGCTCCCATCATAGCATTGTCTCCCCCACTCTGGAATGGGGCTGCATGTAGGTCCAGTGACAAGCTACAAATAGATCTTGACCACTGGGTACTACAGACTCCCAATTTCTCTAAGATAATTATAGAAACATACAGTTAGACTTGCCCCATAGATTACTTAATTAATATCTTACACAGAAACCAGAGAAGGAGGGCTCTGAACGGCATGACCAGTGTGTGGAAATCCAACCTCCCCCGTCAAATCAAGCTCAACTTCTTTAATGAACAGTTGAGTCTGTCCTTTTGTATGGCAGTGAATGCTGGACCTTGAAGCCCACCCTGCAGAAGTCCTTGGATGGGTGCTACAGCAGAATGATGCGTGTGGTGCTCAACATCAACAGGGATGAGCATGTCACTAATGCAAACTTGTATGGGGGGGGGGGGGGGGGGTGCTAAGGGTGAGCGAGAAAGTGGCAGTCAGGAGAATGAGGCTGGCAGGTCACTGCCAGAGATACCATGAGATGCCAACCAGCAAACTTGTGCTGTGGGAACCAACACACGGGCATCGATCACGAGGACGTCCCACATTAACCTACGTGGACGTACTCAGGAGAGATGCGGGAACAGAAAGCACCGGCGAGCTAGCCAGATGCATGGAGGATCGGGATGACTGGAAGCACCGATGGAGGGCCCGTCCGAGGACGACCTAGATAGATCGAGAAGCATGCAGTATATTTGTCTTATTCTCCCTAATTAAAAAGATACACTCTGTCCAAACAGACTTCTCAAACCAGGCACTCAGGAATAGAAATACATTGACCTAATGACCTGCAGGTTGGTCACAGCCTGGTCACGTGTAAGAGGATTTTAAGTCATGGTATCCATAAACTTCAATCGGTTCAGATCCTTTGAAGGAATGAGAATATCAACAAACCTGTAGGGAACGTCAGGGTACTGTCCTGCCTCACTTCCAGTGATGAAGCTAAGCTATGCTAACGGAGTGGCTGTTCCCTAAGCCTAATGCATGCACAGAGACAAAAAAGGTATGTATCTTCTTGTCTAACTCCAGGGAAGATGTTAAATAAGCTAATTTCCCAAAATGTTGGAGTTATCCTTTAAGGTTAGAGTTTGGAATCAGGGCTGGTGTTCTATCGCCCTGCTCTAAGACAAACTAACCTTAACCAATTTCGAAAGAGTGCCTAAGCTTAACCAGTGATATAAACAGTCGTCACACGATTGGCGCACATGTCACATGACCAGAAACGTCAGTGGCCAATCAGAACGCGGAAGTGCAACCCCGTTAGGGAAAATATTCACGCAGCCTGGTCAAGAGTTGGCTTTACACTAAGCAGAAAGCCATGATATATATGTTGTTAGTTACCTAATAAATTATCCTCCCTATAAGATTAACACTTAAAACTAATAGATAGAATCTCCTCAAAGCTATGTTACAATACCTTCTATTTTTACAAGTACCTTCTAGTATAGAAATCATCCTTTTTCTGTCATTATAGTTCAACTCATTTCCAGCAGAGACGAGGGTCTCCTCGCTGACTCAGCAGAAAATGACCACTTCTAGACGACCTGGCGTTCCTTCAAATAACACCTAGGAAGCCCAAACCATGTCCTTTTATGATCAGACCTCCTGTCACCCAGCATCTATCACCAAGCCAGCATCTGAAATAGAGACCAGTATAAAAGGCACGACAGCTCCAGGATCAGATCCAGTGGTTGGTTTGGAGGAGATGTAGACCGGTGTGTCGTCTGCATAGCAGTGGAAGTAGTGGACCCCATGGTGACGGAGGATTGTGCCCAGGGGAAGGAGTTGGAGATGGTGAATAGGAGGGGACCCGATACTGACCCCCGGCTGGGGGACACCCAGTGAAACAGCCGAACACCCTGACTTGTGGGTCCTGAGTTGTACAAACTGTTGTCCGTCAGTGAGGTAAGAGATGTGAACCAGGAGAGTGCGACACCAGCCAGCCAGGTGGTCCAGGAGTAGTGGACGCGAGATGGTGTCAAATGAGGTCAAGGCAAGGAGCATGAGGATGGTGAGAAGTCCAGAGTCGGCTGCACGGAGGAGGACGTTGGTTATTTATTTAGTTATCTGTGTTGTGGGCGGAAACCGGATTGAAAGAAAGGGTTCGTGGAGGTTGTTTGTGTCTGTTGCTCACAATCAAATAAGCCTCCTCTACTTTTACTGGTGTATGAAATGTTACATCTCGCTCCGATTTCATAGAGTCCGTGGTTTTTCCAGAGGTGGTGACGGAAGTCTCAATTTATCGTGGGCGGACGGACGAAGGCGTGTGGGACAACATCGAAATTCTCCCGGGAACAGGAAGAGGAAGCAGAGAGGAGGAACGGGAGGAGGAAGAGGAACAGGAGGAAGAAGCAGAGAGGAGGAAGAAGCAGAGAGGAGGAAGAGGAGGAGGAAACAGAGGAGGAGCAGGAAGCAGCGAGCGGAAGGCCGTGTGCTCTGTGTGTGTGTGTGTGTGTGTGTGTGTGTGTGAGTGTGTGTGTGTGAGTGAGTAAGTGTGTGTGTGTGTGCTGGCTGTGAAGTGAGCGGCTCGCATGGCCCACCGTTTAAGATCTAAAGAGGGGAGACGATCCCTACAACAACAGCAGGACTCACCTCGGCTGTACCGCTGTTCTGACACGAGAGGCGGGGGGGGAGGAAGCGATCTGAGCAAAGGAAAGGGAGAGAGATGAGCGAGAGAGAGAGAGATGTAACTCCGCGAAGGGCCACCCCGTTCCTCTCTGCAAGACGCCGTCTCGAGTCGGATGATGATCGTCCACGGTGTTCGTAAAGGAGCGCTCCAGGTCTTCAATGAATGAAGGATTTTATTTAGTTTTCTTTCTTTTACAAAGCATACAGTAGTAGTATAACTTAACCCATTAGAACCCACACCCATTTCTACTTCAAGGAAAATTATGAGGGGCATAAGACTGACTAAATAGACTACAAAGAACACATTTCTGAATTTATATTCAAAATAGCGCCCCCTAATGGCAAAGATCTGAAATGTTACATATACATATATATTTATACAGGTGTAGGCTGAAGCCGAGGCTTATAATTACCTACCCTTTTTACATTACCGTACTTTTCGCACTATAAGCCGCAGCAGCTAAATTGAATGATACATAATATAAGCCGCAGGTGTTTTAATGTTTAATTACCATATGTAATTAGCATTGGGACAAAATACTGTCGGACAAATAACAAGAATTAACTCATTTACAAGTTGTATTAAGTTTAGCAAATAAGGGAACAGATCAATAACATTTCAATGCAGTCAAAAAAGCAATATTTAGATTTTTACATTTTCGGGTTTGGTCACGTCGAGTCACATATAAGCCGCACCGTTATATAAGCCGCAGGGTCGAAAAATGGGGAAAAAAGGTGCGGCTTATAGTCCGAAAAGTACGGTACATTATTTACACACAAAAAAATACAAAAAATAAACAAAAATGATGCCGTCAGACACATGACCTGGTGTAGAAGCTCTTTTCGTGGAGCTCCTTCCACGTGCACGCTGGTCCTTCCACGTGCACGCTGGTCCTTCCACGTGCACGCTGGTCCTTCCACGTGCACGCTGGTCCTTCCACGTGCACGCTGGTCCCGTTATTCATTTAGATCCCAAATGATGGAGAAATGGAGTCCAGGTTTAGAAATTCTGGAATTACCATTTAATAATAATGAAAAATGAGCTAACATTTGTGATATTAAGTTCAGCATTGTTGTGTCCCATTTGTCGTCATTATTATTAAAGGGTAATTCCAGAATTTTTTAAACCTGGACTCTTTATTTCTCCACCATTTGGGATCTAAATGAATAACGGGGACTAACGTGTTCTGGAATCGGTCCGGTATCCAGAGACACGGCTTCAGCCGCCAGCCGCAACACACGGGCTGCGCTGTCGTCACGCGGGACCGGCGTGCACGTCGAAAGGACCGGCGTGCACGTCGAAAGAGCTTTTACCGACAGGCTCAGCATGCCATGTGTCTGACAGCATCATGTAGAGGCGAGACCTACAGAGAGACCTTTTTGTTTCACGCTCGTTGCCGTGGGCAACATTTTCATCGGGTTCAAAGAGGCAGATGCCATGTTCATAATTATCTGATGGAATTCTTTTTACAACATCTCTCCCACGAGTGACTCTTCAATAACTGTTAGGGGCGTAACGGTACACAGAAGCCACGTTCTATAGGTCTAGAATGAGAACAGGACTGAAACAGAGGTATAGAGGCTGCTAGAATGAGAACAGGACTGAAACAGAGAGGTATAGAGGCTGCTAGAATGAGAACAGGACTGAAACAGAGAGGTATAGAGGCTGCTAGAATGACAACAGGACTGAAACAGAGAGGTATAGAGGCTGCTAGAATGAGAACAGGACTGAAACAGAGAGGTATAGAGGCTGCTAGAATGAGAACAGGACTGAAACAGAGAGGTATAGAGGATGCTAGAATGAGAACAGGACTGAAACAGAGGTATAGATGCTGCTAGAATGAGAACAGGACTGAAACAGAGAGATATAGAGGCTGCTAGAATGAGAACAGGACTGAAACATAGAGGTATAGAGGCTGCTAGAATGAGAACAGGACTGAAACAGGTATAGAGGCTGCTAGAATGAGAACAGGACTGGAACAGAGAGGTATAGAGGCTGCTAGAATGAGAACAGGACTGAAACAGAGTGGTATAGAGGCTGCTAGAATGAGAACCGGACTGAAACAGAGAGGTATAGAGGCTGCTAGAATGAGAACAGGACTGAAACAGAGAGGTGTAGAGGCTGCTAGAATGAGAACAGGACTGAAACAGAGAGGTGTAGAGGCTGCTAGAATGAGAACAGGACTGAAACAGAGAGGTGTAGAGGCTGCTAGAATGAGAACAGGACTGAAACAGAGAGGTATAGAGGCTGCTAGAATGAGAACAGGACTGAAACAGAGGTATAGAGGCTGCTAGAATGAGAACAGGACTGAAACAGAGGGGTGTAGAGGCTGCTAGAATAATAATTTAGGACCTGCTCCGAGGTCATCAATTGGCACACATGCGATGCATGCATGCAATTCGTATCTGCGATTAACCCATCCCGTCGTCCTTCCCCCCCAAGGGCAGCCGGGAGCAGACAGGCGCAACGTGAGCCGCGCCAGGGGACCAATCCAAGTGCTCCTGTCCGTCTTCGTCAAGGACGCCACAGCGTTAGCGATCTTGTTGTTGTGCATGTTTTTCCATTGGGTTTATCTTATCGGGGGGGAAACCCTTGCGAGCACGGGGAGAACATGCAAACTCCACACAGAAAGGCCTGGGAGATACCCCACCTGGGTAACTGGCATCATGGAAACCTGGTCCCCAAGCGGGATTCGAACCCTGGACCTTCTTGCTGTGAGGCGACAGTGTTAACCACTACACCACCGTGCTGTATGAGAACAGGACTGAAACATAGAGGTATAGAGGCTGCTAGAATGAGAACAGGGCTGAAACAGAGAGGTATAGAGGCTGCTAGAATGAGAACAGGACTGAAACAGAGGTATAGAGGCTGCTAGAATGAGAACAGGACTGAAACAGAGAGGTATAGAGGCTGCTAGAATGAGAACAGGGCTGAAACAGAGAGGTATAGAGGCTGCTAGAATGAGAACAGGACTGAAACAGAGGTATAGAGGCTGCTAGAATGAGAACAGGACTGAAACAGAGAGGTATAGAGGCTGCTAGAATGAGAACAGGGCTGAAACAGAGAGGTATAGAGGCTGCTAGAATGAGAACAGGACTGAAACAGAGGTATAGAGGCTGCTAGAATGAGAACAGGACTGAAACAGAGAGGTATAGAGGCTGCTAGAATGAGAACAGGACTGAAACAGAGAGGTATAGAGGCTTCGAGAATGAGAACAGGACTGAAACAGAGATGTGTAGAGGCTGCTAGAATGAGAACAGGACTGAAACAGAGAGGTATAGAGGCTGCTAGAAGGAGAACAGGACTGAAACAGAGAGGTATAGCGGCTGCTAGAATGAGAACAGGACTGAAACAGAGAGGTATAGAGGCTGCTAGAATGAGAACAGGACTGAAACAGAGTGGTATAGAGGCTGCTAGAATGAGAACAGGACTGAAACAGAGGGGTGTAGAGGCTGCTAGAATGAGAACAGGACTGAAACAGAGAGGTATAGAGGCTGCTAGAATGAGAACAGGACTGAAACAGAGAGGTACTGTATAGAGGCTGCTAGAATGAGAACAGGACTGAAACAGAGAGGTATAGCGGCTGCTAGAATGCGAACAGGACTGAAACAGAGAGGTATAGAGGCTGCTAGAATGAGAACAGGACTGAAACAGAGGGGTGTAGAGGCTGCTAGAATGAGAACAGGACTGAAACAGAGAGGTACTGTATAGAGGCTGCTAGAATGAGAACAGGACTGAAACAGAGAGGTATAGAGGCTGCTAGAATGAGAACAGGACTGAAACAGAGAGGTATAGCGGCTGCTAGAATGAGAACAGGACTGAAACAGAGGTATAGAGGCTGCTAGAATGAGAACAGGACTGAAACAGAGAGGTATAGAGGCTGCTAGAATGAGAACAGGACTGAAACAGAGAGGTATAGAGGCTGCTAGAATGAGAACAGGACTGAAACAGAGAGGTACTGTATAGAGGCTGCTAGAATGAGAACAGGACTGAAACAGAGGTATAGAGGCTGCTAGAATGAGAACAGGACTGAAACAGAGGTATAGAGGCTGCTAGAATGAGAACAGGACTGAAACAGAGGTATAGAGGCTGCTAGAATGAGAACAGGACTGAAACAGAGAGGTATAGAGGCTGCTAGAATGAGAACAGGACTGAAACAGAGGGGTGTAGAGGCTGCTAGAATGAGAACAGGACTGAAACAAAGAGGTATAGAGGCTGCTAGAATGAGAACAGGACTGAAACAGAGAGGTATAGAGGCTGCTAGAATGAGAACAGGACTGAAACAGAGAGGTATAGAGGCTGCTAGAATGAGAACAGGACTGAAACAGAGAGGTATAGAGGCTGCTAGAATGAGAACAGGACTGAAACGAGAGCTATAGCGGCTGCTAGAATGAGAACAGGACTGAAACAGAGAGGTATAGAGGCTGCTAGAATGAGAACAGGACTGAAACAGAGAGGTATAGAGGCTGCTAGAATGAGAACAGGACTGAAACAGAGGGGTGTAGAGGCTGCTAGAATGAGAACAGGACTGAAACAGAGAGGTATAGAGGCTGCTAGAATGAGAACAGGACTGAAACAGAGAGAGGTATAGAGACTGCTAGAATGAGAACAGGACTGAAACAGAAAGGTATAGAGGCTGCTAGAATGAGAACAGGACTGAAACAGAGGTATAGAGGCTGCTAGAATGAGAACAGGACTGAAACAGAGAGGTATAGAGGCTGCTAGAATGAGAACAGGACTGAAACAGAGAGGTACTGTATAGAGGCTGCTAGAATGAGAACAGGACTGAAACAGAGGGGTGTAGAGGCTGCTAGAATGAGAACAGGACTGAAACAGAGAGGTATAGAGGCTGCTAGAATGAGAACAGGACTGAAACAGAGAGCTATAGAGGCTGCTAGAATGAGAACAGGACTGAAACAGAGAGCTATAGAGGCTGCTAGAATGAGAACAGGACTGAAACAGAGAGGTATAGAGGCTGCTAGAATGAGAACAGGACTGAAACAGAGAGCTATAGAGGCTGCTAGAATGAGAACAGGACTGAAACAGAGAGGTATAGAGGCTGCTAGAATGAGAACAGGACTGAAACAGAGAGGTATAGAGGCTGCTAGAATGATAACAGGACTGAAACAGAGAGGTATAGAGGCTGCTAGAATGAGAACGGGACTGAAACAGAGAGGTATAGAGGCTGCTAGAATGAGAACAGGACTGAAACAGAGAGGTATAGAGGCTGTTAGAATGATAACAGGACTGAAACAGAGAGGTATAGAGGCTGCTAGAATGAGAACAGGACTGAAACAGAGAGGTACAGAGGCTGCTAGAATGAGAACAGGACTGAAACAGAGAGGTATAGAGGATGCTAGAATGAGAACAGGACTGAAACAGAGAGGTATAGAGGCTGCTAGAATGAGAACAGGACTGAAACAGAGAGGTATAGAGGCTGCTAGAATGAGAACAGGACCTATATATTCTTTTTGAACAAATGTTTTTTATTTTCCCTTTTTTAACATGAAACTAGACAAACAATACAGTAACAGTAATAATCAATGATAAATCACTGGACAATGACAGAAATAATAATAAAAATAATGACAGTCCAGTAATTAAATCAAAATAAATGTAGATTAAAAGACATAAAAATAATAAATACAATACATGTGCTCTTGCTCGCTCTTCCTCGCTCTTTCCTTCCCCTTCTCTCCCCCTCCACCCCCCCCCCCCCCTCAGGACCCCCTCTTGGACTATACATCCACTATTTCATTTAACATCAGAAAATTACAAGTTTATATGCTACCCTTTATCTTCTCCACCACAGCTACCCAGATTGCTATGCTGGCTTCATTAACACCTAAAATATATATCTAGATATCGCTAGATAAATCACATCGAGATAGGTGAGAACCCATACCTTCCGGCACATTTTATCCGGTTGAATCCAGCGTGACGCTATCAACTTTTTGGTAAGACCGGACAAAATTTGTCTCTTTACATGTACAGAGGTTGATAACTGAGAAACATCATTCAACAACAATACAGAAGGCAGTGTACGGTCAGAGATAAAAATTCTGATAATTGAGTGGTTACTTTTTCCCAGAAAATCTTAACAGGAGGGCATTCCCAATACATATGCATAAATGTACCAAGAGCACCGTTTAAACACAAGGAGCATCGAGGGACTTGTCTGAGACCCATTAGGTGCAAACGTCTAGGAGTCACTCTTACAGAATGACCTCCTAGACCCTAATCAGTCAGGCTTCAGGACTGGTCACTCCACAGAGACAGCCCTCATTGCGGTCACAGAGGCACTTCACTTAGCAAAAGCGAAAGGCCTCTCCTCTGTCCTGATTCTCCTAGATCTATCTGCAGCCTTCGACACAGTCAACCACCAGATCCTCCTCGCGGCCCTCGCAGGAATGGGAGTGGCTGGCTCTGCGCTGACATGGTTGTCATCATACCTCAATGACCGCTCCTACCAAGTGTCATGGAGAGGGACCCTGTCGGCCACCCGCCCCCTGCGGACGGGTGTCCCCCAGGGCTCGGTTTTAGGACCCCTTCTCTTCTCCCTCTACACTAAATCACTGGGTAACATTATCACGTCTCATGGCTTCTCCTACCACTGTTATGCCGACGATACTCAACTCTTCCTCTCCTTCCCTCCCTCAGATATCCACGTCTCTGAGCGGATCTCGGCCTGTCTGTCCGACATCTCCGCCTGGATGACGACCAACCACCTCAAACTGAACCTAAGCAAAACAGAATTGCTCCACCTGCCGGCCAAATCCTCCCCCCTGACCGACCTTTCCATCACAGTCGAGAATGCAGCTGTGACCGCGTCCCCGACCGCCAAGAACCTTGGTGTTGTCCTCGACGACCAGTTGAACTTCTCTGCTCACATCGCAGCGACAACCAGAACCTGCCGATTCCTCCTGAGCAACGTCAGAAGGATCCGCCCCTTCCTGACAAAAGAAGCCACCCAACTCCTCGTCCAATCAACAGTCATCTCCCGCCTCGACTACTGCAACGCACTGCTCGCTGGCCTCCCGGCCATTGCCACTAAGCCTCTTCAACTCATTCAGAACGCAGCGGCCCGCCTGATCTCAAACCTACCGAAGTCGGCCCATGTCACCCCACTTCTTAGGGACCTGCACTGGCTCCCCATTGCTGCACGAATCCGCTTCAAGGCCCTCGACCTAGCATACCGTGCGGCAAAGGGAACTGCTCCCGCCTACCTCCGGTCAATGGTCTCTAACTACATACCCCCTACGCTCTGCATCTTCTGGCCGCCTCAGACCTACTCCTATCCAAGCTCCGGGAGGGTCATCAAAGAGAAGTCGCCTATTCTCAGTCCTTGCCCCACAATGGTGGAATGAACTACCCACCCCAGTTAGGACAGCCGAAACACGTCCAATCTTTCGCCGTCGACTAAAGACGCACTTCTTCAACCATTATCTGAATTAATAAAAAAAAAAAATAAAATAAAAATAACCCTAACTAACCATACTGTCATGCACTTGTCCTAATAAACTAACCTACACTGTAGCACTCAACACTGTTTGATGAACATTGTTACTCAGCTGATAGAGTTGTATCCTTCCTGATGGCTTGTCGTACAGAACTTGTAAGTCGCTTTGGATAAAAGCGTCAGCTAAATGACTAAATGTAAATGTAAATGTAAGTCCTATGAACAAAATTAAGATTAATCTGTTGGTGATCCGGGTTGCGTGATGATAGCCGAACGTTTTCCCAGACTGCATCCCAATCAAAATCTACCTCCAAGTTTGGGATATCCTAGGGGAAGGACCTCATATGAGGACGTAAGTAAGTGACAATAAAAGTCAGAGACGAAGCCTCTCGATGTCTCCTTTTCATAAAAGAATTTGTGAAATCTGTGGTGCTCAAGTGGAATATTTAATGGTACTCCGTGAGCCTTCAAAGCTGCTCTTAATTGTAGATAGAAAAAATGAGTGGAACTGGTGAGGTTAAATTTGTTAAATATATCTTGATAACTGCAGAAACTATGGTCATCGAAGCTATCCCCCAATGTGTGTATGCCTTTCTAAATATAGAACAGGACCTATATTTAAAGGTGCTCTAAGTGGTATTTTATTTTGTTAAACGATTTCTTGAAATAAGTTAGAGCAGGAGGGACTGGGAGACCCATGTTACTGACCAGACACTCTATATCAGTGATGGCTGTTTACTACAGAGTGGAGGGACTGGGAGACCCATGTTACTGACCAGACACTCTGTATCAGTGATGGCTGTTTACTGCAGAGCAGGAGGGACTGGGAGACACATGTTACTGACCAGACACTCTATATCAGTGATGACTGTTTACTGCAGAGCAGAGGGACTGGGAGACCCATGTTACTGACCAGACACTCTGTATCAGTGATGTCTGTTTACTGCAGAGCAGAGGGACTGGGAGACCCATGTTACTGACCAGACACTCTATATCAGTGATGGCTGTTTACTGCAGAGAGCGAAGGGACTGGGAGACCCATGTTACTGACCAGACACTCTACTGTATATCAGTGATGGCAGTCAGAATGTAGACCTATTTAATTAACACTTATTTTAACAAAAAAACACCAGTTCCAGCACCTTTAACTAGAATATGTCCCCTTTAACTCTTTAATGGGTATACCCGACTATTGTCGGGTTATCTCGCCAACGGTTGAGCGCCAAAACCAGAGTATGATCCTTTGATATTTTCCTTCGATCCCCGTTCTATACGGTCAGCCGGAGCCATCCATGGAAAAAAAGACTGGATTATTCCCGAAAAATCGGGGCGCTGTTTAGCGTGTAGTGTGTAACAAACTACAGTGTGTAGAAATGAGCTGATTAGTCAGTAATGGACTATGAACAATGCCTGTAAAATTAGCCATAACTATTGTCTCCATAGCTATAATACAGAACACACGATGGGTCTGCAAACATAGCTAAAATGGTCATTAACGCTGGCCCCGAACAGCGCAGATGGCGAAAGCTATAGTGGCAGTGAATGAGTTAAAAAAAGAAAAAGAAACGGCCGATATCGGCCCGGTGTATCGGCGGAGGGCCGGCACGTGCCGTGACAGCCGCTGTGTAGACGTCCACGTCTTTATGTACTTGAACTGCACAACGCCCCCGGTTTACCTACCGACCCCACAGACACGCAGGAACATCCTCCAGGACCCTCACATTCTCACGCTACAGTCCTCCTCAGTGCCTCCCTCTCTCTCTCTCTCTGTCTCTCTCTCTCTCCCTCTCCCTCCATCTCTCTCTCTCTCCCTCCATCTCTCTCTCCCTCTCCCTCCATCTCTCTCTCTCTCCCTCCATCTCTCTCTCTCCCTCTCCCTCCATCTCTCTCTCTCTCTCTCCCTCTCCCTCCATCTCTCTCCCTCTCCCTCCATCTCTCTCTCTCTCTCTCTCTCTCTCTCTCTCTCTCTCTCTCTCTCTCTCTCTCTCTCTCTCTCTCTCTCTCTCTCCCTCCATCTCTCTCTCCCTCTCCCCCCCCTGGACCTCTGTGGCCTCTCGTCCCAAGTATAGCGGGAGTTCAAGCTGATTTGCTATTCCTTACTTAGCGAGTGACTTTGAATTTTTAATCCCATTTTAGCCCCCGACCGGAAATAGTATATATATATATTCTTTCTTTTTTTCCCCCCCTCCAAACACAGTGAAACCGCCGCATGTATAATGGATGGGCATGTCTCTGCTAATGCAGGGGGAATGTCTGGTGGCAGGAGGGGAGCGAGAGGAGGCGTGGGGTGGGGGGGGGGGGGGGGATGCCCCGTGGGCCATGGGTCAGATGGCCTGACACACAGTGACAAGAGGTGGAGGGGGGGGGGGGGGGGGGGCGCTGAAAAGGAGGACAGGATGAGGAGAGGAGGAAGAAAACGAGTGTCCGTGACAGATACCGCTGCCTGCTGCGCTCTGAGGGTTTCGGTCGGGCGGGCGCCTACTTCTGCAGCCCGATCTCCCGCTTCTTCGGTATTATGTAAATAAAGCACTTATCGACCGCAGGGGGAAAACGTACATGTTATCGTAACGTTATGTTATGTTATATACGTTTATATGTTGGAGCTCCCCCTGCACGAACCCGGGACGCTCGCATTGGGAGGCAAGTGCCTTTATTGTTATTTATTTATTTGCAAGTGCCTTTTATGTTATTGCACGTTATGTTACAGTACGTACGTCTTTCAGAACATGTTTGAGCTCTCTCTCTCTCTTTCTCTCTCTCTTTCTCTCTCTCTCTCTCTCTCTCTCTCTCTCTCTCTCTCTCTCTCTCTCTCTCTCTCTCTTTATCTGCCGGTCCCACTCACATTTGGGAGGCAAGTGCCTTTACCTCAAGACTACAGTTACCTTAAACTAACCCTAACCACACTGTTACCTTAAACTAACCCTAACATTAAACCTTAACCACACTGTTACCTTAAACTAACCTTAACCACACTGTTACCTTAAACTAACTCTAACCTTAACCACACTGTTACCTTAAACTAACTCTAACCATAACCTTAACCACACTGTTACCTTAAACTAACCATAACCATAACCACACTGTTACCTTAAACTAACCCTAAACCATAACCTTAACCACACTGTTACCTTAAACTAACTCTAACCATAACCTTAACCACACTGTTACCTTAAACTAACCCTAACCATAACCTTAACCACACTGTTACCTTAAACTAACCCTAACCATAACCTTAACCACACTGTTACCTTAAACTAACCATAACCATAACCACACTGTTACCTTAAACTAACCCTAACCATAACCTTAACCACACTGTTACCTTAAACTAACTCTAACCATAACCACACTGTTACCTTAAACTAACTCTAACCATAACCACACTGTTACCTTAAACTAACTCTAACTCTAACCTTAACCACACTGTTACCTTAAACTAACCCCTAACCATAACCTTAACCACACTGTTACCTTAAACTAACTCTAACCCTAACCTTAACCACACTGTTACCTTAAACTAACTCTAACTCTAACCTTAACCACACTGTTACCTTAAACTAACTCTAACTCTAACCTTAACCACACTGTTACCCTTAAACTAACCCTAACCATAACCTTAACCACACACTGTTACCTTAAACTAACTCTAACCCTAACCTTAACCACACTGTTACCTTAAACTAATGTAACAGTGTCCCCCCATGCCTTCTCGTATCATTGCTATGCTGATGATACTCAACTCTTCCTCTCCTTCCCTCCCTCAGATATCCACGTCTTCGAGCGGATCTCGGCCTGCCTGTCCAACCAACCGCCTCAAACTGAACCTAAGCGAAACAGAATTGCTCCACCTGCCGGCCAAAATCCTCCTCCCTGACCGACCGACGACCTCTCCATCACAGTGGATGTTGATGTTCCAGTGCTTTTTAACAAACTGTACCGCAAACAATTACCACCAACCATCGTTGTGTATCTTGTAAATGTAAATGTAAAATGTACATGACCAGGATACAGGATCAACATTCTACATGACCAGGATACAGGATCAACATTCTACATGACCAGGATACACTACACTAGGAGGAAGAGGCCCTTTCTACACACTGAGGTTCTGTGAGCTGTTTCCTCCCAAGCCCTCCCTCCTCCAACTACTAACTCACTCACCTCACTCACTCACGTACACACGCACGCACGCACACACAGACACACGCACACACACACGCTGACACACACATGCACACACAGATGCACGCACAGGCACATACATACACACACACACGCACACACACACACACACACCACACACTGACACACACTGACACACACACACACACGCACACACACACACACACTGACGCACACACACACACCACACAACACGACACACACACACACACACACACACACACACACACAAACATACTGTAGGGGCCAGAAATCCTCTCCTCTCCTATAAGCTAAGCAATGCCCTAGAAACACAGAATATACCAATGCGGGGAGGAAGAGAGAGATGAGAGAGAGAGAGAGAGAGAGAGAGAGAGAGAGAGAGAGAGAGAATAAGGTGACCAACTGCATCCCCAAGCTGAGTTGTTAATTCTGAGGTCTCCTTGGCCCCCGCCATCCCTCCATCTCTATCTCTCTCTCTCCCCACCTCTCTTCCACCCCCTCTCTCTCTCTCTCTCTCTCTCTCTCTCTCTCTCTTCCCCTCCTCTCTCACCCCCCTCTCTCCATCTCTCTCTCCCCTCCTCTCTCTCTCCCTCTCTCCTTCTCTATCTCTCTCCATCCTCTCTCCCCCCCTCCTCTCACCTCTCTCTCTCTCTCTCTCTCCACCCCCCCCCCCCCTCTCCCCCCTCTCCCCTCTCTCTCTCCCTCTCTCCCTCCTCTCTCTCTCCACCCCCCCCCTCCCCCCCCCCCTCCTCCCTCTCTCTTCCTGGAGCATCACTCTCTATTCTCTCAGGTCAGGGAGGAACAATTAAGTGTGGAGGGCGCGGCCGGAGAGGCTGGGGAGCGGCAGACAGGTGATGAATTGGCCAGGCGGGCTGCAAGTGACAATATGCAGACAAGCGAGATCATTTGCAAATGGATGCAGGGAGACAGAGAGAAAAAGAAGAGAACGAGAGAGAGTGGGGAGGAGGAGGTAGGAGGAGGAGGAGGAGGAGGAGGAGGAGGAAGGGGGTAGGCAAAGTCAGGGGCAGACAGGGAGGATGGTGGTGGTGGTGGTGTGTGGTGTTGGAAAGGGTAGGGGGGTTAGGGTTAACCCTCCGCATGCTGGTTTCTTCCAAGGAGAAAAAGAGGAGAGAGGAGACAGAGTGTGTGTGTGTGTGTGTGGGTGGGGGGGGGGGGGTACGTGGGAGATGGGGGAGGGGGGGGGTGGGTAGAGGAGATGGAGGCGATGCAAACACCTGCCTAGTGAGAGCAGGCTCATTTGTTTGTGTTGATGGAGAAGGTTTTCACATGCCTTGCACTGTGGTGCATGCTAATGGAGAGAGAGGGAGAGAGAGAGAGAGAGAGAGAGAGAGAGGAGAGAGAGAGAGAGAGGGAGAGAGGGAGAGAGGGAGAGAGGGGAGGGAGAGAATCAAGGTGACAAACTGCATCCCCAAATAAATAAAAACAAAAGCAAATTATACTCCTGTTTCGTTGACTTCCAAAAAGCATTCGACTCAATTTGGCACGAGGGGTCTGCTGTACAAACTGTTAGAAAGTGGCATTGGAGGGAAAACCTACGACACCATGAAGTCAATGTACACCAACAACACATGTGCTGTGAGGTTTGAGGAAAAACACAATGAATGAATGAATGAAAAAGTTTATTAACAAGATTGCAGAATGGGTACAATACAGTACGGCTCAATACACACAATTGTTAAGGGGATGCAGACCAGAGAAAGACGTTTGTCTTGTTTCCATCAGGGTCCCCCATTTTCAATTCATATAGACATTTATGACATACACAACATACATGACATTTATGGCATAGGGGACATATAGGTATTTAGTACTGATACATTTGTGACATAAACGGTAATTCAAATATACAGTACTGTTACCCCTAGATCCTGACAGAGTATATACATATGATGGGGAGGGGACTGTACATTAGGAGGGGGTGGGTGGGTGGGAGAGAAATATACATTAGACAGGGTGCAGTTTGAGTCCAACCCTCTTCAACATATACATCAATGAACTGGCAAAAACATTGGAACAAACTGCAGCACCTGGCATCCCCCTAGCAAACACAGAAGCCAAATGCCTACTGTTTGCAGATGACCTGGTGCTGCTGTCCCCAACAAAAGAAGGGCTACAGCAGCACCTTGATCTTCTGCACAAATTCTCCCAGACCTGGGCACTGACAGTAAAACCTAAACAAAACTAAAGTTATGATATTAAAAAAAAGCTGTGAACGACCTGAGAGACAAAGCAAGAAGGGCTTTTTATTGCCATCAAAAGGAACATCAAGCTAGACATTCAATTAAAATATGGCTCAAAATATTAGACCTCCGTCATAGAACACCGTTTTCCCTGTATGGTTGTGAAGTCTGGGGCCCACTTGCAAACCAAGACTTCACCAAATGGGACAAACACCCAATTGAGACTCTGCCTGCAGAATTTTGCAAATCCATTCTCCGCACCCAACGGAAAACACCAAATAATGCATAAAGAGCAGAACTAGGAAGATACCCACTAATTATCTTGAGACACTCTTTGTGTCCGAATGCTCCGTCATGAAACATCCTCTCCTCTCCTCCTCCTCTCCTCTCCTCTCCTCTCCTCTCCTCTCCTCTCCTCTCCTCTCCTCTCCTCTCCTCTCTCTCTCTCCTCTCCTCTCTTCTCTTCTCTTCTCCTCTTCTCTCATCTCCTTCCTCTTCTCTGCTCCTATCCTCTCCTCTCTTCTCCCCTCTCCTCTTCTCTTCTCCCCTCTCCTCTTCTCTTCTCTCCTCTCCCCTCTCCTCTCCTGTCCTCTTCTCTCCTCTCCTCTCTTCTCCTCTCCTCTTCTCTTCTCTTCTCTCCCCTCCTCTCCTCTCCTGTCCTCTTCCTCTCATCTCCTCTCCCTCTCATCTCCTCTCCTCTCATCTCCTCTCCTCTCCTCTCCTCTCTCCTCATCTCCTCCCCTCTCCTCTTCTCCTTCTCTCTCCCTCTCCTCTCCTCTCCTCTCCTCTCCTCTCCTCTCCTCTCCTCTCCTCTCCTCTCCTCTCCTCTCCTCTCCTCTCCTTC
>NC_140167.1:4327873-4336368 GCF_963971535.1 Notolepis coatsorum | reverse complement strand
CACATGATACATACCAGCAGGGCATACAGTGAAATGCGGGTGGTCATGCCCGCATCTATTGTGCAACAATACTAATAATAAAATAGGCATAGAAAAAAAAAACAGGTAAGACATAAGATTCTGGGGTAGGGTATTTCAATATATATCTCTCTTCTCCCCCCGACATATAAATCATTACGTCTATTTCTCCGGTCGTGTGGTGTTTAGAGTGCCCGCGCCCGTTGGCTGGTTAACATTATTAACTAACGTGATTGATTTGAAAGGCGCTTGGTATTTAGTAGGTAAGTATTTCCCCATTCATGACAACGATTGTAGATTAGGCTAAAGTTTGTTATGAATGTTTTTTTTTGGTGTAAACTTTGATCACATTTCAGAATGTTGAGGGACAAATGGATAGATTATCGAACATGTTTGAAATAGTTTCGGGACTGGCCACTAACGCAGGAGACGCTGGGTTCGAGCCCAGCTCTCGGCGTTGCTTCCGGCTTGGCCGGCCGTCATACTAACACAATTGGCAGTGTTAGAGGGTGGGAAAGCCGGTGGGTGGGGATTGGACGTTGTGGACAGCGACTCCTACAGGTCGGTTGGTGCGCCTGTACAGCAGAATCAGGAAGTATCGGGGGCAGCGTGAGCCTCCCATGCGTTACTCCTCGCCACTGAGAGATCGAGCTGCTGCGGTGAAAAGATGCGACAGGCTGCCTCCTCGTGTACCGGAGGGGACACGTGATGCAAGGCTTCCATCCTCACAACAGCCGACCAGTGGGAGGCATGGTCTAGCAACGTTCGAGACAGGGGAGGGGGGAATTGGATAATACCAAATTGGGATGGGAGAAAAAATAGAAAATGGGGAGAAAAAGTAGATTAAAAAAAAAGAAATAGTTTCGGGGACTCCTACGACGTTAGAATCAATTTCTTATCGCGATCGCGGGTAAACTCGCATTTCTTAAAGGGGAACAATTTCTTTCACTATTTGGGCACTTTTACACAATTCCTGTGAGTCTATGGAACACCTCTGTAATATATATATTTTTTTATTCATTGTTTTGTATTTCTAATCAAGTCCTCAAAAACAGCATTTTTCTACCTCAAGATCTCGAGCTGTTTTGAGCCTGGGCTCCTAAACCACTGCGGAGCGTCGTGTTCGCCTGAACATTAACATGCAGCGGTGACTATATGACATCACATATAGGCACATGTTCAGATGACTCAGTTCAGTGAGGGTGAATATTGTGAGAGGAGAATTGGAAGAATGCGCCAATATGAGAATTTTGAGACATAGATCATATTAATATAAGTTCACATAGCTAGGAAACAATGGTAAACACTCAAAAAGGCCATTTATAAGATAGTTCCCCTTTAATAAAGAAATTATATATATATAAAAAAAAACGCGGTGAGAAAATGTCCTACAGCCCTGACTCCACCGAGAGACGTGACGAAGCGGCTGGAGCCTCCTCACCTGCTTGCCCTGGTCCCCTCACTCTCTAACCCTGGGGGCCCTCACTATAATCCTGGTCCCCTCACTCTCTAACCCTGGGGGCCCTCACTATAACCCTGGGGGCCCTCACTATAATCCTGGTGCCCTCACTCTCTAACCCTGGGGGCCCTCACTATAATCCTGGTCCCCTCACTCTCTAACCCTGGGGGCCCTCACTATAATCCTGGTCCCCTCACTCTCTAAGCCTGGCCCCTGGGGGCCCTCACTATAATCCTGGTCCCCTCACTCTCTAACCCTGGGGGCCCTCACTATAATCCTGGTCCCCTCACTCTCTAACCCTGGGGGCCCTCACTATAATCCTGGTCCCCTCACTCTCTAACCCTGGGGGCCCTCACTATAATCCTGGTCCCCTCACTCTCTAACCCTGGGGGCCCTCACTATAATCCTGGTCCCCTCACTCTCTAACCCTGGGGGCCCTCACTATAATCCTGGTCCCCTCACTCTCTAACCCTGGGGGCCCTCACTATAATCCTGGTCCCCTCACTCTCTAACCCTGGGGGCCCTCACTATAATCCTGGTGCCCTGGGGGCCCTCACTATAACCCTGGCCCCTGGGGGCCCTCACTATAACCCTGGCCCTGGGGCCTCCTCACCTGCTTGCCCTGGTCCCCTCACTCTCTAACCCTGGGGGCCCTCACTATAATCCTGGCCCCTGGGGGCCCTCACTATAACCCTAACCCTGGAGCCTCCTCACCTGCTTGCCCTGGTCCCCTCACTCTATAACCCTGGGGGCCCTCACTATAACCCTAACCCTGGAGCCTCCTCACCTGTTTGCCCTGGTCCCTGAAGAACTCCCCCGTGTTCTCGATCACCTGCTGGTCAGAGAGCTGGCAGTACGGCTGCTCCCGGCACAGCATCACCATCTCCCACAGAGTCACTCCGAACGCCCACACGTCACTGGCCAGGGTGAACTTACCCTGGGAGAGCGTTAGGGTTAGGGTTAGGGTTAGGGTGAACTTACCCTGGGAGAGCGTTAGGGTTAGGGTTAGGGTTAGGGTGAACTTACCCTGGGAGAGCGTTAGGGTTAGGGTTAGGGTTAGGGTGAACTTACCCTGGGAGAGCGTTAGGGTTAGGGTTAGGGTTAGGGTGAACTTACCCTGGGAGAGCGTTAGGGTTAGGGTTAGGGTTAGGGTGAACTTACCCTGGGAGAGCGTTAGGGTTAGGGTGAACTTACCCTGGGAGAGCGTTAGGGTTAGGGTTAGGGTGAACTTACCCTGGGAGAGCGTTAGGGTTAGGGTTAGGGTGAACTTACCCTGGGAGAGCGTTAGGGTTAGGGTTAGGGTTAGGGTGAACTTACCCTGGGAGAGCGTTAGGGTTAGGGTTAGGGTTAGGGTGAACTTACCCTGGGAGAGCGTTAGGGTTAGGGTTAGGGTTAGGGTGAACTTACCCTGGGAGAGCGTTAGGGTTAGGGTGAACTTACCCTGGGAGAGCGTTAGGGTTAGGGTTAGGGTGAACTTACCCTGGGAGAGCGTTAGGGTTAGGGTTAGGGTGAACTTACCCTGGGAGAGCGTTAGGGTTAGGGTTAGGGTGAACTTACCCTGGGAGAGCGTTAGGGTTAGGGTTAGGGTGAACTTACCCTGGGAGAGCGTTAGGGTTAGGGTTAGGGTGAACTTACCCTGGGAGAGCGTTAGGGTTAGGGTTAGGGTGAACTTACCCTGGGAGAGCGTTAGGGTTAGGGTTAGGGTGAACTTACCCTGGGAGAGCGTTAGGGTTAGGGTTAGGGTGAACTTACCCTGGGAGAGCGTTAGGGTTAGGGTTAGGGTGAACTTACCCTGGGAGAGCGTTAGGGTTAGGGTTAGGGTGAACTTACCCTGGGAGAGAGGGGAGACGGACTGCATTCATATAGTGCTTTTATCAACTATAGTGCTTTACAACTCACACATTCACACACCGACGGCGGAGGCGACCATCGGGAGCAGTTAGGGGTTAAGTGTCTTGCTCAAGGACACGTCGACACGCTGCCCGGGAGGAGCGGGAACCTTCTGAATACCAGACGACCGCTCTACCTCCTGAGCCACTGTCGCCGAGATGACAAGTTAAAAACACAGACTTCCAAGTTGTCTACGTGTCTTCATTAGAAGAACCCTGGCCCCTGGGGGCCCTCACTATAACCCTGGGGGCCCTCACTATAACCCTGGCCCCTGGGGGCCCTCACTATAACCCTGGGGGCCCTCATTATAATCCTGGTCCCCTCACTCTCTAACCCTGGGGGCCCTCACTATAATCCTGGTCCCCTCACTCTCTAACCCTGGGGGCCCTCACTATAATCCTGGTCCCCTCACTCTCTAACCCTGGGGGCCCTCACTATAATCCTGGTCCCCTCACTCTCTAACCCTGGGGGCCCTCACTATAATCCTGGTCCCCTCACTCTCTAACCCTGGGGGCCCTCACTATAATCCTGGTCCCCTCACTCTCTAACCCTGGGGGCCCTCACTATAATCCTGGTCCCCTCACTCTCTAACCCTGGGGGCCCTCACTATAATCCTGGTCCCCTCACTCTCTAACCCTGGGGGCCCTCACTATAATCCTGGTCCCCTCACTCTCTAACCCTGGGGGCCCTCACTATAATCCTGGTCCCCTCACTCTCTAACCCTGGGGGCCCTCACTATAATCCTGGTCCCCTCACTCTCTAACCCTGGGGGCCCTCACTATAATCCTGGTCCCCTCACTCTCTAAGCCTGGCCCCTGGGGGCCCTCACTATAATCCTGGTCCCCTCACTCTCTAAGCCTGGCCCCTGGGGGCCCTCACTATAATCCTGGTCCCCTCACTCTCTAACCCTGGGGGCCCTCACTATAATCCTGGTCCCCTCACTCTCTAACCCTGGGGGCCCTCACTATAATCCTGGTCCCCTCACTCTCTAACCCTGGGGGCCCTCACTATAATCATGGTGCCCTCACTCTCTAACCCTGGGGGCCCTCACTATAATCCTGGTCCCCTCACTCTCTAACCCTGGGGGCCCTCACTATAATCCTGGTCCCCTCACTCTCTAACCCTGGGGGCCCTCACTATAATCCTGGTCCCCTCACTCTCTAACCCTGGGGGCCCTCACTATAATCCTGGTCCCCTCACTCTCTAACCCAGGGGGCCCTCACTATAATCCTGGTCCCCTCACTCTCTAACCCTGGGGGCCCTCACTATAATCCTGGTCCCCTCACTCTCTAACCCTGGGGGCCCTCACTATAATCCTGGTCCCCTCACTCTCTAACCCTGGGGGCCCTCACTATAATCCTGGTCCCCTCACTCTCTAACCCTGGGGGCCCTCACTATAATCCTGGTCCCCTCACTCTCTAACCCTGGGGGCCCTCACTATAATCCTGGTGTCCTCACTCTCTAACCCTGGGGGCCCTCACTATAATCCTGGCCCCCTCACTCTCTAAGCCTGGCCCCTGGGGGCCCTCACTATAATCCTGGTCCCCTCACTCTCTAACCCTGGGGGCCCTCACTATAATCCTGGCCCCCTCACTCTCTAACCCTGGGGGCCCTCACTATAATCCTGGTCCCCTCACTCTCTAAGCCTGGCCCCTGGGGGCCCTCACTATAATCCTGGTCCCCTCACTCTCTAAGCCTGGCCCCTGGGGGCCCTCACTATAATCCTGGTCCCCTCACTTTCTAAGCCTGGCCCCTGGGGGCCCTCACTATAATCCTGGTCCCCTCACTCTCTAAGCCTGGGGGCCCTCACTATAATCCTGGCCCCCTCACTCTCTAAGCCTGGCCCCTGGGGGCCCTCACCAGCAGGATGCTCTCCCACGACATCCAGCGGATGGGCAGCACGGCGCGGCCCTGGATGCGGTAGTAGTCCCCCCGGTACAGGTTCCGGCTCATGCCGAAGTCGGCGATCTTGATGGTGCGGTTCTCGCCCACCAGGCAGTTCCGGGTGGCCAGGTCCCGGTGCACGAAGTTCAGGGAGGAGAGGTAGGTCATGCCGGAGGCGATCTGCACGGCCATGTTGGTGAGGCCCCTGATGCTGAGAGGGGGAGAGAGGAGGAGGTGAGGGGCCCCTGGAGCTGAGAGGAGGAGAGAGGAGGAGGTGAGGGGCCCCTGTAGCTGAGAGGGGGAGAGAGGAGGAGGTGAGGGGCCCCTGTAGCTGAGAGGAGGAGAGAGGAGGAGGTGAGGGGCCCCTGTAGCTGAGAGGGGGAGAGAGGAGGAGGTGAGGGGCCCCTGTAGCTGAGAGGAGGAGAGAGGAGGAGGTGAGGGGCCCCTGTAGCTGAGAGGAGGAGAGAGGAGGAGGTGAGGGGCCCCTGGAGCTGAGAGGAGGAGAGAGGAGGAGGTGAGGGGCCCCTGTAGCTGAGAGGAGGAGAGAGGAGGAGGTGAGGGGCCCCTGGAGCTGAGAGGAGGAGAGAGGAGGAGGTGAGGGGCCCCTGAGGCTGAGAGGAGGAGAGAGGAGGAGGTGAGGGGCCCCTGTAGGTGAGAGGAGGAGAGAGGAGGAGGTGAGGGGCCCCTGTAGCTGAGAGGGGGAGAGAGGAGGAGGTGAGGGGCCCCTGGAGCTGAGAGGAGGAGAGAGGAGGAGGTGAGGGGCCCCTGTAGCTGAGAGGAGGAGAGAGGAGGAGGTGAGGGGCCCCTGGAGCTGAGAGGAGGAGAGAGGAGGAGGTGAGGGGCCCCTGGAGCTGAGAGGAGGAGAGAGGAGGAGGTGAGGGGCCCCTGTAGCTGAGAGGAGGAGAGAGGAGGAGGTGAGGGGCCCCTGTAGGTGAGAGGAGGAGAGAGGAGGAGGTGAGGGGCCCCTGTAGCTGAGAGGGGGAGAGAGGAGGAGGTGAGGGGCCCCTGGAGCTGAGAGGAGGAGAGAGGAGGAGGTGAGGGGCCCCTGGAGCTGAGAGGAGGAGAGAGGAGGAGGTGAGGGGCCCCTGTAGCTGAGAGGAGGAGAGAGGAGGAGGTGAGGGGCCCCTGGAGCTGAGAGGAGGAGAGAGGAGGAGGTGAGGGGCCCCTGTAGCTGAGAGGACCCTCTCAGTGGCGAGGTGTAACGTGTGGGAGGCTCACACTACCCCCGCCATTTCCTGTCTCTGCTGTGCAGGCGTCCCCCAACCGACCTGTAGGAGTCACTGTTTACAACGACCAGACTACCACCCTCTAACTCTGCCAATGAGTCAGTATGACGGCCGGCCCAAGCCGGAGGCAACGCTGACAGCCGGAGTCGAACCTGGTGTCTCTTGCGTTGGTGACGAACGCAATGTCAGCTGCGCCACCCAGCCGCCCTCTTCCTATACAATTCTTAAAAACAAAACATATTTTAATATTAAAAAACCTTAAAATATGCTGTGCAAAGGCGGCTGGGTGGCGCAGCGGACATTGCGCTCGTCACCAACGCAAGAGTCACCGGGTTCGACTCCGGCTGTCAGCGTTGCCTCCGGCTTGGGCCGGCCGTCATACTGGCTCATTGGCAGAGTCAGCGGGAGGGGAGTCGGTGAGGGTGGTAGTCTGGTCGTTGTAAACAGTGACTCCTACAGGTCGGTCAGGGCGCCTGCACAGGGAGGACAGGAGATGGTGAGGGTAGTGTGAGCCTCCCACACGTTACACCTCGCCAATGAGAGTCCGCGCTGGCAGGTGAAAAGAAGCTGCTGGCTGACTCTGCATGTATCGGAGGAAGCATGTGATAGATTCTTCAACCCTCCCTACGACCGACCAGTGGGAGGCACATGCGAGCAACGATCAAGACAGGGGAGGGGGGGGGGGGGGGAATTAGCACGACTAAAATTGGGATGGAAGAAAAACAGAAAAAGAAGGAGAAAAAGTGGATACAAAAAAATATGCTGTGCAAGTTAAGAGAGATAAATTTTACTCAAAACTGTACTTAACTTTTTAAGGCTTTTTTAAATCTCCCCTGAGAAGTACACAACTTCCACCCGTCACTAAGGCTATTCCATAGTTTAACTCCCAACATTGAAACACGTCTAGCTTTTACATTAGTTCTTACTTTTTACATGTTTTAAGAATACACAACCCTCTTGAATGATACTTTCCTTCTCTTGGTTTAATCTGTTAATCTGTAAGCCGTATTTCGTCTAAAGGTACATGCCTAAGTAAATGGAAGATTGCTCCACTTCTGCAAGGTCAATGTGCATGTTCTTGGTATCTAGGAACATCTAGGGACCTGGGGGTATGTATTTCCGGTGTCAGAAATATTGTGTCTGTTACTAGGCTGAGTCAATTGTAATGAAGAAAAGGAGAATATAAATTATGATTTATGATTTTTGCATCTTTGATCAAAAATTGATACGGGTAGGAGAAAATGCTCACTGAGCTCATTCACCACCTTATTGAGATCATGTGTACAGAAAATCTAAGCAAATGAACGGCGGGAAGATGATTAAACAGAAGGATTTGTAGATACAGTAATTAATGATAATCGATTTTAATTATAAATTGATATTTGACCTTGAACTTGACCTTGACCTTATTATGGCCAAATCATACATCTATGGATAGGGAAAATGCTCCTCTTTCCAATGGCAGGGTTGAATCTGGATTTAGTCATTTCCTTGTGGTTTTTACGATAATTAGCATTTTCCGATAAATTCGTTTTTCCGATAAATCGTATAAAACATCGGTAAAAATGAAAATATACACTTTGACTACTGTTTTTGATAGGGCTATGGACTATACTCTTGGCTACAAAAAAATATATTTAAAAACATTAACCTCTTAACATCCAAGGGCCCACATGTGGACGATTCTTTGCCGACCTCTAGTGGCTCGGGTGTGCATTTATTTTAATAGAATATATACATAGAATTAAAGCCCTATGTGTTGCCTGTCGATTGCCCTTTCAGGTGATGAAATCCGTTCAGCGGTTCTCGAGTTACATGCCGATATGTGAGGCGTGCCCCAAAGTACGCAAAAGTACACATTACCACCCCCGACTCCCGGGGCTCTAGCTCCGTCAATCATTTGGCGATCTCGAAAATCTTTGGGGATTTTCTACGGTCTCTATTGATCGATTTATGATAAAGAAAAACAGGGTCCCCCTATAGGAGGACCTTAAGGCTTAGAGACATTGAATACAAAC
>NC_140167.1:4180373-4322873 GCF_963971535.1 Notolepis coatsorum | reverse complement strand
CTGGTTTTGTTAAAAAGAATTCGGAAAGACGTAAATCCTTTGGCGATGGCATTAGCCAGGATTGAAGTCTCCCACATTGAACTGTTTAAGAGACTCGCTGTGTATCATTCGGACGAACAATTGAGATCAAAGGTCACGCTGGGGATCGCGCAGGAGATTAAGAGCGTGACAAATCGTGTTTATATCAAATTGGGGCATTTTGGAAGCATTTCACTGCTGCCTACTGCCCCCCCCCCCCCCCCCCCCCCCCGTCTCAGCCAAAACAACTCTGCTGGAGAGAGTGGAATCCACAAGGTCAAGTCTGGAGTCGAAGGAGATATGGTCCGGTACGCAGCGTCCCATCCCCAGCCCTCTCCAACCCCCCCCCACCCCCCCTACCTCTCCAACCCCCCCTCCCCCTCCTTCCGCACATGGCGCAGCGCGGTCGGCTGCCAGTCTGTTTGCGGTGGTGAATATGCATGTCTCAAGGCTAGGCCTGCATGCATTAAACAAAGCGCATATGTCGGTGTTTTTATGCTCCGTGCCATTATTACTACCTAAAATGTAATAAATTGTGGAATATTAATGTAATGCGCTGTATGTGTATGATCCAAGCGTCCTATGATCTCAACACGCTTAGGAGCATAACAGAAAAAGCATTCCATGTGAAAGTATTCTGTATTTTTGCATGTCGACTAATAAAGAAACTTGGAACATGAACTTGAAACTGCCCCTCCCTCCCCCCCCCCCCTCCTCACCTCCCCAAACTGCCCCTCCCCCCTCCTCCCCCCCCCCCCTCCCCCCTCCTCACCTCCCCAAACTGCCCCTCCCCCCTCCTCCCCCCCCCTCCCCCCTCCTCACCTCCCCAAACTGCCCCTCCCTCCCCCCCCCCCTCCTCACCTCCCCAAACTGCCCCTCCCCCCTCCTCACCTCCCCAAACTGCCCCTCCCCCCAGCTTCTCCTGGAAGCTGAGCTGGTCTCGGGGGAACTCCCTCATGGTAGCGTGACGCCCGGCGAGCTGCACCGTGTTGACGGCAGTGATGGAGTAAGTGTTGCTGCCCGAGGCCTCCTCGTAGTGGGGAGGGGGGGGGGGGGCTGCTGGGGCCTGCTGTGACACACACACGCACACACACACACACACACACACACACACACACACACACACACACACACACACACACACACACACACACACACACATGTTGATCGCGACATTCTATTGCCAACTGCTCCTCCCTCTCCTGTGGGGTCCCGCAAGGGTCCACCCTTGGCCCGATCCTGTTCTCTCTCTACATGCTACCCCTTGGTTCAATCATTCAGAAGCACAACATCTCCTTTCACTGTTATGCTGACGACACACAGCTTTATGTCTCTCTGAAACCCAACAACCAGTCTCTACTCAACAGTCTCATGTCCTGCCTTGATGACCTTAAATGTTGGATGGCACAAAACCTTTTACACCTAAATGAAAACAAAACGTGAGATAATCCTCGTCGGTCCCCCAGACGCTGTCACCACCCTTACCAACAGCCTTGGCAACCTGTCCGCCCTGGTCAAGCCCCATGTCAAGAACACAGTAAATTTCGCAGAGTAAATTTTACTCAAACTACAGGATAGATTTTAAGGTTCTCCTATTTGTTTTTAAAGCCCTTAATGGTCAGCCCCCCTCCTACATCTCAGACCTCCTATCCCCCCTGGGCAGCTGGGTGGCGTAGCGGAGATTGTGCTTGTCAGCAATGCAAGAGACTCCGGTCTCGACTCCCCGAGTCAGCATTGCCTGCGGCTTGGGCCAGTCGTCATACTATCTCAATTGGCAGAGGTAGCGGGTGGAAAGTCGATGGGTGGGGATTGGACGCTGTGGACAGTGACTCCTACAGGTCGGTTGGGGGACGCCTGCACAGCAGAGACAGGAAGTATCGGGAGCAGCGTGAGCCTCCCACGCGTTACTCCTCGCCACTGAGAGTCCGCGTTGTCTGGTGAAAAGATGCGACAGGCTGCCTCCTCGTGTACCGGAGGGGACACGTGATGCAAGGCTTCTATCCTCACTACAGCCGACCAGTGGGAGGCATAGTCTAGCAACGTTCAAGACAGGGGAGAGTAGAATTGGCAATGTGAAATTGGGATGGGAGAAAAATAAGGAGAAAAAGTGGATACAAAAAAAATAAATACCTCCTATCAAATCAAATCAAATCAAATGTATTTGTAAGACCCGACAACACACGTTAATGTCCCCATGGGCCGGACACGTCTTCTTTAAACAAGCCAAGAAGAAACATAACAATTAGTCAAGAACAAAACAAGAACACCATAAGGTCCAACACATTTAAAATAAATGCAAAATAAATGAATGAATGCAATCGATAGATGCCTTCAAATCGAGGCTCAAAACCCACTTCTACCTACTAGCCTTTCCGTTCACTGACTCATGCCCTGTTTTCCTATGTGTTTGCCTGTGTGCCCTCCCGTAAAACAGAGTGTGATTGTTGTCAATATGTATCTATGTGTACCTACCCTCTGTACAGCACTTTGGTTGACACGTGTCATGTGAAATGTGCTATATAAATAAATCTGATTGATTGATTGATTGATTGATTGAAACACTCCCAGACATACCCCACGCGAAGGTAAGGAAAAACTCACTAAAACCTAGCAATAGGAAAAAAATGCACCACAGGCAGTGTGGAGGAGAGAAACCTTAGAAGGGTCATTCAAGGGGGGATCTTCCTTCTTAGATGTTGGTGATAGTAGTGTTGCAATAAAACAGACGAACAGTTGGTAAGCATGCACTCAAGTGTGTAGTGAAACACAGATGAGTGCATGCAATAGCAACTCAACATTTTGAAAAATTTAAGATAGAGCTGATAGCGATAGCAACTGAACA
The DNA here is from genome assembly GCF_963971535.1 of Notolepis coatsorum. Classification (NCBI taxonomy): domain Eukaryota; kingdom Metazoa; phylum Chordata; class Actinopteri; order Aulopiformes; family Paralepididae; genus Notolepis; species Notolepis coatsorum. Next base: position 4,320,013 of record NC_140167.1, on the reverse strand, counting down.
TTTTGAAAGATTAAAGATAGAGCTGATAGCGGATCTATTTGAGGCACAGGGGCGGCGCAAAGAGGGACGTTCAACACTCCGGTCATCGCTCCGAGACAGCCGGAGAAAGGGAGATAGGGGGCGGTGCAGAGAGGGTCGCAACCTCCCCGTCATCATCGCGGGACGTCCAGCACTCCGGTCACCACTACGAGACAGCCCCCTATCCCCCCATTCCAACACCAGATCCCTCAGCTCAGCCGATCAGAGGCTCCTGACAGTCCGGAGGTCTAACCTTTTTCTTTTATCTACTTTTTCTCTCCCATTTTTTCTATTTTTCTCCCATCCCAATTTCGTATTATCCAATTCTTCCCTCCCCTGTCTCGAACGTTGCTAGACCATGCCTCCCACTGGTCGGCTGCAATGCGGACCAAGCCTTGCATCACGTGTCCCCTCCGGTACACGAGGAGGCAGCTGTCGCATCTTTTCACCTGAACAGCGCGATCTCTCAGTGGCAAGGAGTAACGCGTGGGAGGCTCACGCTGCCCCCGACACTTCCTGATTCTGCTGTACAGGCGCACCAACCGACCTGTAGGAGTCGCTGTCCACAACGTCCGATCCCCACCCACCGGCTTTCCCACCCTCTAACACTGCCAATTGTATTAGTATGAACGACCAGCCAAGCCGGAAGCAACGCCGAGAGCTGGGCTCGAACCCAGCATATCCTGCGTTAGTGGCGAGCGCCTTGCCCACTGCGCCACTTAGCCGCCCCCGGAGGTCTAACCTCAAGCTCAGGGGGGGGCGTGCCTTTGCTGTCGCAGCCCCTGCACTGTGGAACAGCATCCCCACCTCCATTAGGCTCCTTGCCCCCCTCGACAGATGCCTTCAAATCTAGACTCAAAAACCCACTTCTACTCTTCTATTAGCTTTTCCCGATGTTCACTGACTCATGCCCTGTTTTCCTGTGTGCCCGCCTGTGTGCCCGCCTGTGTGCCCTCCCGTAAAACGGAGATATGATTGTTGTCTATATGTTGTCTAGATGTATTTATGTGTATCTACCCTCTGTACAGCACTTTGGTTGACATGCGTCATGTTGACTTTTTATACTTTTTAATTATATATTTTTATCTAGCACACTCCCATGAGCTCATACAGAAAAAAAGCATTTCATGGAAAAGTATTCTTTATTTTACTATGACAACTAATAAACAAACTTGAACTTGAAACTTAAATGTGCCTATATAAATAAATCTGATTGATTGATTGATTTATTGATAACAACAGTAAACTGAGGTGACGGGTCAGAGTGAATGTGATCTGTGGGTTTAACAACTTAAATAGAAGACTTTTTAAGACCTTTTTAAGACCACTTAATAAGAGCAGAATTGTATATCGATTTCACGACCAGACTAGAAAAGAAAATAAAAACACTGAACTGGCTGCACTCGTGTGCCAATTTAGATTCTCCCGTACGGTCACACGCTGCAAGAACAGAGAGACTCCGGCTCAGCTTCCTCCCCCAGGCCCCCCCCACCCCCACCCCCACCCACACACACACACACAAACACACACACACACACACACACACACTAAAAAAAATCACTTTAATCTTTAGAAACACTTTAAAAGAAGGAGGTACTGTATAGTCTAGATACAGTAAGAGTTAACATTGTAAATTGTATATTGCATATAAGAACCAGTTTCTCAGGAACCTAGCATGTATTTTTTTTTTACCACGCATATCTTGTGTCTTATCTATTTTATTTTTTCGATGCCTATTTTATTCTATTTTATATTGTATTTTGCACAATCAATGCGAGCAAGACCACCCGCATTGCACTGTATGCCCTGGTGTGTATGTGACAAATAAACCTCTTGATTCTTGATTCTCTTGATTCTTCCATACAAGCTTTCGTCAGACGCACCAAGCCCCCCCCCCACCCCCGGTGTCTCCGGCTGACGGTATTCGATTGGACGAGCATGGGATCAATCATCCAGGATAGCCGGTCTCTGAGCGCGCGGCACCGAGATGTAAACAAATGGCTTCCTGCACCGCGATGATGATGATGTGTCGGGTGTCTTGTCTCTCTCTCTCGTTCTGTAATCAATCCCAGGTGCTGTACCTTTGACTCAGAAACATCTATTACACAGAATAATATCACTGTATAGTTTATTTATACTTCAGAAGTGTGATATTTAGACTCTGTTCTCGAAATGAACAGAAGTGATTGAGGAGCCTGACGCCTGGGAGGAGAGGTGGCGTTGCCAGCAGACGACAGCAGTGGTCACTAGTTCACTAGTAGACGACTTTAGAGGTAACACACTAATGAAACTTGACGAGTTCTACTGAAGTGAAATATCCCTTTAACCCTTTACTATCCCACTACAGACGGTTAACCCTGTCACTACCACACTACTGACGGTTAACCCTTTACTATCCCACTACAGACGGTTAACCCTTTACTATCCCACTACAGACGGTTAACCCTTTACTATCCCACTACAGACGGTTAACCCTTTACTATCCCACTACAGACGGTTAACCCTTTACTATCCCACTACAGACGGTTAACCCTGTCACTATCACACTACAGACGGTTAACCCTGTCACTGCCACACTACAGACGGTTAACCCTGTCACTACCACACTACAGACGGTTAACCCTTTCACTACCACACTACAGACGGTTAACCCTGTCACTACCACACTACAGACGGTTAACCCTGTCACTACCACACTACAGAAGGTTAACCATTCACTACCACACTACAGACGGTTAACCTTTCACTACCACACTACAGACGGTTAACCTTTCACTACCACACTACAGACGGTTAACCTTCTGTTATATAACCTTCTGTAGTGTGGCAGTGACAGGGTTAACCTTCTGTAGTGTGGCAGTGACAGGGTTAAGAGCCAATCAGATTTGTTTTGGCCTAACCAGCGGCATTCCCGGCGCTTGCCTGGGGATAGAAGCTCCTTCTGAGGGGCCTTTCTCACTCACCAATCGGGGTCGAATCAGCGCCCCCGGGGACGGGGGGAGTGTTCTCACTCAGACGGACACATCCCTTTTGGGAGCGAAGCGGCGCTGATTCGGAATACCCCCCGCTGAACCTGGGACGGTTGAAATAGGTGGTCTCGGGTGCGGGCCAGTGGGAGCGGGGGGCGTGACACACACAACGTCGTTACTGTAATGCTTTTCATGGTTGCTTGAATTTTGGGCAGATAAAACCACACAGCAACAACTGGACAATACCCACAAAAACCATATTTATGGACAATTTGAGAGTTCAGACCGCAACCAAACAAGCATGTGGAGCCTCACAGCTCAGTGGATGAAAACATGAAGCCACGTTACAAACAGCACTTCCCTGGCTCGCATTAGGCCTGGCAATTTTGTTTGCCATGCTATGTCTATACATTGGTTTCTTGTTCAATGCATTTATTTCTATTAGACCAGTGGTGCCCAACCAGTCGGCCGTGGTCGACCAGTAGATCAATGACATGCAATATAATTGCCACGAGCGATGGGATAATGTGCTGAACAGGCTAAGCTAACTAGCGTTAGCCGTTAGCTTAGCGTTTGCCACAATGCTATACTGTTATACTGGCATATTCCATTCACGTTAGCATGTAAGCTAACAATCAGCGCCGACGAGACTAAACTCAGCTTTTGGTGTTCAATTGTGTTGATGTTAGTTTTGTTTCATCAACAAATGAGAGGCAGAACACACAGTGAATGTATCCGTTTTGTTTATTGCACGTTCTTTGCTGAAAAATAAGTGCTACAGGCTATACTAGACTAGGCTAAGCTAACTAGCGTTAGCCGTTAGCTTAGCGTTATCCCTGGGAAACGCTCAAAAGCGAACTCTACAACACCATCCATTCGTGATAAAATGGGGTGGGTTATATTGACAAGGCTTGACAACAGAGGTTCAAATATAACTTCATATTTATTGGTTATTTGTTCATTTTATATCAGCATCCAGTCTCCGCCGTCGTGTTAACACACTTCCTGTTTACATTTTCGAACGTGACATCATCGCCTACGGCAAGCGTAAACGCTCTAAACGCAAACCGTAAACAGAACCCAGAGCGAACCAAGACTGAAGTGTGTACACAAACTAGAGTGGGGAGAGGGAGGGGGGAGTTCGCATCAGATCTCGGAACGGACTAGAACGGAATGGAATGGAACCGAATGGGTGAGTGAGAAAGGCCCCTGAGTCTCTCTGTACCGCCCATGAGACTCCGGTAGCGCTTGCCTGGGGATAGAAGCTCCTTCCGAGTCTCTCTGTACCGGCCATGAGACTCCGGTAGCGCTTGCCTGACCGCAGCAGTTCAAAGAGTGCTCTCTCCAAAACCTCCAAAACGTCTGTTGTGCGTCAAAAGCTGGACATGAAAGCTCACCGTTGCTCATTATTCTCCAGAAGCATCCTCTGCCCCCCACGGTAGCGATGTGCGCACGACTGACCAAAATCATTTTAGAAATGTTCTTAAGACCGAATATAAAAGATAATACACGAAATTGTTATTTTCTGTTTCAGTTTAAATTCAGTTAAAATGTTCAGTTTCAGTTCAATTCTGTTATTCTTTTTAATAGAATATGGATCGTTAAAATCAATGGGTGTTGCGCATAAATAGGCACTTCGGATAATCCTTCAGAACGTTGATCGGCTCGGCTGACCGACGATAAATCAAAATGACACCGTTCATCACCATCGTAGCCTCTAATAACAGCATTGCATTGGCCTATCCACCGCTTTTAATAAACAAACAGAAACAGTAGCATGTGCATCTTTTAGATCAATTAGGCTATGAAAATTAGGCTGCCTCTAAATATAAAAAAAAGTATTAAATAAGAAAAATTATAAAAATAATACAAAATTAAATTCATTTAAAAATAAAAATTATAATAATAATTATATATATATTTTTCGACTCTGACATGAAAGTCTAATGTGGAGACCGGCACGACTATTTGAAAATTAGAACATTCTAACTCATCCCTCCCCCGCGCGGGGGGGGGGGGGGGGCGTGGATAACGTGACGTCGTCAGCGGCATCACATTATCAGCCTCTCTGTGTCTCCGGCTGACGGTGATTGATTGATTGGACGAGCATGGGATCAATCATCCAGGATAGCCGCCGGTCTCTGAGCGCGCGGCACCGAGATGTAAACAAATGGCTTCCTGCACCGTGATGATGATGATGTGTCGGGTGTCTTGTCTCTCTCTCTCTCGTTCTGTAATCAATCCCATGTGCTGTAATCACATAAAAGCGTGGGGGGGGGGGGGGGGGGGCTGCTCCGTCTCTCTCTGGACTAGCCGACAGGTCTCCCTACTGTAAACGAAGCCTCGCGCGTGGAGCTAAACTTCAATATAACAGCCAGACCTTGTGGAAAAACTGTCATCAAATCAAATTAATTTGTAAGGCCCGACGACACAGGTTAATGTCCCCATGGGCCGGACGCGTCAATACTTTAGGCAACCAACTTGCGTTCAGCGTTTCTCTGATTGGCCACGACGCCCATGTGACCGCGGCAGCGCGAGAGAGCGGCAGTGCGGAAATAGGCTGCATTCTATTGCCATGCTCTGCGACAAACTCTAACCTTAACCAACTCCGAAACAATGCCTAAACTTAACTCTAACCTTAACCAACTCCGAAACAATGCCTAAACTTAACCCTAACCTTAACCAACTCCGAAACAGCGCCTAAACTTAACCCTAACCTTAACCAACTCCGAAACAGCGCCTAAACTTAACCCTAACCTTAACCAACTCCGAAACAATGCCTAAACTTAACCCTAACCTTAACCAACTCCGAAACAGCGCCTAAACTTAACCCTAACCTTAACCAACTCCGAAACAATGCCTAAACTTAACCCTAACCTTAACCAACTCCGAAAGAATGCCTAAACTTAACCCTAACCTTAACCAACTCCGAAACAGCGCCTAAACTTAACCCTAACCTTAACCAACTCCGAAACAATGCCTAAACTTAACCCTAACCTTAACCAACTCCGAAACAGCGCCTAAACTTAACCCTAACCTTAACCAACTCCGAAACAATGCCTAAACTTAACCCTAACCTTAACCAACTCCGAAACAGCGCCTAAACTTAACCCTAACCTTAACCAACTCCGAAACAGCGCCTAAACTTAACCCTAACCTTAACCAACTCCGAAAGAATGCCTAAACTTAACCGGCAAAAGAAAGACGTTTATATAGAGAGGCGATAAATTAATTAAACGTAAAAAAATATAAAAAATTGAAGTGATTCGAACTTGTCACCAACTGGACCGCAGGCTCCACAGCAAGGCGTCGAACGAGTTGAGCTAACCGTCGATGTTAAAACAGGGGGGATTGCGTGCGGCAACCTGCGCGCCGCTGCGCTCCGCTCTGGCGCTGCCACGTCGCCGCGGGGGCGTGGCTAGGCGCAAGTTGGTTGCCTTAAGTAATGAAGCGGGCCGGACACGTCTTCTTGAAACAAGTCAAGAAGAAACATCACAATAAGTCAAGAACAAAACAAAAACACCATGAAGTCCAAAATAAAAAGTAAAATAAATGAATGCAACACTCCCAGACGTACCCCACGCGAAGGTAAAGAAAAACTCACAAAAAAACCTAGCAATAGGAAAAAAGCACCACAGGCAATGTGGAGGAGAGAAACCTTAGAAGGGCCGTTCAAGGGGGGGGGGTCTCCCTTCTTAGATGTCGGTGATACTGTAGTGTTGGTATAAAACAGGCAAAACAGTCGGTAAGTCACGGTGGTATTATGGTGATTATTTCAGTTTCACCACGGTACCGACCACTGTATAAATACTACCACGGTAAAGGTTATGTAAACGGTAAATGGTGCATTTATATACCTCTTTTATCCAAAGCGCTTTAACATTTTTGTTCCTCACATTCACACATTCACACACGAGGCGACCATGCAAGGTCCCGGCAATTATGGGTTAGGTCACAGGTGTCTTGCTCAAGGACACTTCCGACACGCTGGGAATTGAACCGGGAACTTTCTGATTACCGGACGACCTCCCTACCTCCCGAGCCACTGTAGCCTATATGGTACCCCTTTTTGTACATCAATAACGCCATGGTACAATCCGATTTAAACCCCCGATACTGGTGGTAATATCATGGCCCATGATACCTTTTTGGAAATACCACAATACTTCATTGTGTTGCCTTGACAACACACAGAGACCCCCGCCCCCCCCCCCCCCCCCCCCCCACCCCCCCCCCCCCCCTCCTCCTGTACTTTAATGCGCTGCCAGCACCCGTGGATGAGGATACAGGATGAGAGAGACACCAACACATCACCATGGTAACTCTTCTCTGGGTGCAGCATTCAGAGACCCTGATGCTCGTAGAGGAGTGATGTGGGCCTGAGCTGCAGAAGCCCCTCCCCTTCCCTTTTTTTATTTTTGTATTTATTGGAAAAAAAAATATATATAAAAAATAAAGTATAACTTTTTCTTTAAAAAAATTTAAGTTTTGTCAACTTTCTTCCATCATTTACCGGTACTTGTTCCTACTATTGTATTATTTATTAATTTATAATTATTTTGTGCTTAACTATCAGCGCCAGAGGTCGCTGTTTACCGTGTGGTAAGAAGGACACCGATTTAAAGAATAGGAATACGTGGCGGCGTTTGCAGGGCTCAAACTATATTAAATATCATAGCTATGGATATAATACTATTGCCCATTTGACATCAAGTATCTATCGTTCAATTTGTGAAAAGAAAATACTATCCATACATTCCCGTCTTATACCGTGGTGAATATGAGTATAGTTTTAGAGTAATCCTGTCTAATCCCAGAAAACGCCGCTATGCAGCGTTTAATGCATTTCACTAAAAACGTGGTGTTTCTTGCCTGTATCAACAATCAATCTGAAATCAACGCTATATTATCGGTATTATGTTTCACCATGAATGCATGAAAGGGTGGGGGGGGGGGGGGGGGTCGTTTTTCTATGGTTTGATCGTCACCAACGGAATACGTTACACACACATTACACACATCGCGGGGGAAGGGACTCTTGGATCAACGCAAGATTGATACCATATAGCCCTTACCTTGACTAGGATGTACTCCAAAAATATTCAAATTATCTGACCGCCATTCCAAGTATTGATGTCGATCGTGTTGCCAACATAATCCACCAAAGAACATGAACCGGGAGCGCTTATAAACGCTTGTCCTGCCCGACAAGGAAAACCCGGCCCGGACTTTTTAGATCGACGCACAGCCCAAGACATCAGAAATGATGTGCAATACCGGCCGCAAGGCGGCAGGCGGCGGTATTGGACGGTTGCGATCTCAGACTGATTCCCAATGATAACACAGGCTCCCTCGATGGATTATGAATGGGAATATCGAATAAAAGAAATAACGATAGAAAACCCAACTTTTCTCAGGTTTGGCGCTCAAGCGGCGGCGAGTTAACCCGACTTTATTCGTGAGTGGCGTCCAAAGAGTTAATATGATTACTGTTGGGCGGGGAGGGCCGTCGAACTGGGGCAGTGGGAGGGGGGGGGGGGGGGGGGGCAGGAGTGTGGTGTGGGTGTATTATGTTTAATTTTCTTTAAAAAAATAATTATAAAGTATGTACATTTAAAAAAAGAAATTGTAAAAAAAAAAAAAAAAAAAAAAACAGTACAGACACAAGTGGGACGTTGGATTTGATAAAAGCGTCCCCTCTGATGTGCCCTTGTTATGAGAGAGAGCCATTGTACACCACGCTGTGGGAACAAGGGAACAAGGGAGCATGGGAGGGGACAACAGAATGGAACCCTGCCACCACGGTGTCCATAAGGGAGGCTTTCATGCCACACAGGGAGGCGCTGCCAGTGAGCCAGTCGACGTGCTGCACCCGGCGGCACAGAGACCACATCCTACTTAAAGGGGACAGGTCGGGCGCCTTCTTGTACACTGTGACCTGCTGGGGCAGCGGACTGAGAGCAGTGGACACAACCAGGCTGGATAAGCTGGTCAGGAAGGCCAGCAGCGTGGTTGGGGTGGAGCTGGACTCTCTAGCGAGGGTGGCGGAGAGGAGGAGCCTCGCTAAGCTCCAGGCCATCAGGGAAAACCCCTCCCACCCACTATACACAGACCCCTCCCACCCACTATACACAGACTTGGCTGACAGGAGGAGCATGTTCAGTGCTAGGCTCACACTACCCAAATGCAGCACTGAACGGCACAGGAAGTCCTTCATTCCAACAGCCATCAGACTTTATAATGCATCACTGTGCCTCACTGCATCACTGAGCACAGAGCGGCAGCTCATTAGTGGCAGGCTCCAAAACAGGGGGCAGCGACGGCTGCCAGACATTGACCTAGGTCTAATAGGAACCCAAGGAGGACAATACACTACCTGAAGCATACTGCACCTTATGTGACACTGTGCATACTGTGAATATATATTTCATTTAGTTAGATAGTTAAATTATATTGACCAAATTGTTTACACTGCTGTGTTTTTTTTTTTTACTACCTGTACCCCCCCCCCCCCCCTTCCCCCATGCTCAGTGTATTTTTACTGTATTTATTTCTGTATATTTTATTTCATTTTTATTCTATTTTACTCTACTCTTATCCTAGGCAACTTGATTGATTTGAGTTATTATTCTAATTCGTGACCTGTCCTGTCTAAATGTTTAAATGTTGAGCGATTTGCAGTGTCAAATTTCCCACGGGATAATACAAGTATTTCTATTCTATTCTATTCTATTCTATTCTATTCTATTCTATTCTATTCTATTCTAGTTACACACAGTTCTCATATCCCTCCTAGTTACACACACACACAGTCCTCATATCCCTCCTAGTTACACACAGTCCTCATATCCCTCCTAGTTACACACAGTCCTCATATCCCTCCTAGTTACACACAGTCCTCATATCCCTCCTAGTTACACACAGTCCTCATATCCCTCCTAGTTACACACACACACAGTCCTCATATCCCTCCTAGTTACACACAGTCCTCATATCCCTCCTAGTTACACACAGTCCTCATATCCCTCCTAGTTACACACAGTCCTCATATCCCTCCTAGTTACACACAGTCCTCATATCCCTCCTAGTTACACACAGTCCTCATATCCCTCCTAGTTACACACAGTCCTCATATCCCTCCTAGTTACACACAGTCCTCATATCCCTCCTAGTTACACACAGTCCTCATATCCCTCCTAGTTACACACAGTCATCATATCCCTCCTAGTTACACACAGTCATCATATCCCTCCTAGTTACATACATTGTTGTTTTGGGGTTCAGTGCCTTGCTCAAGGGCATGTAGGCAGAGATGGTGGGCACCGCAGATGTAACACCAGCCGCCCTTCAGTCACCAGCTCACAGCTGGAATACACCCTCCTGTCGGGGGCTAGGGATCGAACCAGCAACCTTTTGGTTACTGGCCGGCCACATTTACCTCTAGGCCATCATAGTATATATTCAGATTCAAATTCTTTATTGCCTATATGTATTGTAACATATAATATAACTAGGGATGTCCGATATTATCGGCCGATATTGGCATAAAAATGTGATATCGTAAAATATCGGTATCGGTTTAACATTATAATTTTTTTTTTTTTACATTTATTTAACCTTTATTTACCCAGGCAAGCAAGTAAGAACAAATTATTATTTTATTTATTGTCAAAGTATGCATAATGTTGTGTTAATTCCACGACAAGAGATATGTAATGTTAATTACCTGAAATTATTCAGTTTTTTGGGGGGGGGGGGGGGGGAACCCTGCTCGGTATCGGTTGATATCGGTATCGGAAATTAAGAGTTGGACAATATCGGTATATCGTATCGGTAAAAAGCCAATATCGAGCATCCCTAAATATAACCGATGGGGCATACAGCACCTTTGTTTTTACGCTGTTTATTTTTATATTTACATTTTTATATTCAGATCAAATTTTATTGCTTATATTTATGTCTTTCTACCATTACCCTACTGTATTTACCCTGTCCAAACCTGTACCTCCCCTCCCCCCTCCCCCCTCCCCCATGCTGCTATGACGCCGGAATTTCCGCCAAAGGGATCAATAAAGGAATATCTTATCTTATCTTATTTTCTCAGGAACAATCCAAGCCGCTCTTCCTCATACTACTGTAGCTCTGGCTAGATACTGTAGCCCACGGACCAATGAAAGGTCACTGGGGGTCGAGCCTCTGTCTGTAGCTGACTGGGGGGCGTCTATACTTTCCGTAGCCGCATTTCTGGCAAGACGCTCTCTGATTGGCCGATGCCTGTTTCTACACTGGTTAAGCTTAGGCGCTCGTTCGAAGTTGGTTAAGGTTAGAGTTTGTCATAGAGCGTGGCGATAGAACGCCAGGTAGTTTGCAGGCTGTTCGACGCGGAAATGGGCAAAGACACAGCTCGTCACGCGATTGGGCAACAGTGGCCAATCAGAGAGCGTCTGCCAGAAATGCGGCTACGGAAAGTATAGACGCGACTGGGGGGGGGGGGGGGGGGGGCTCAGGAAGTAGACTTATGAGAGCCTCAGTCAGCTGATACAGGAAACAGACATTACAAAAAAAAATATCCTATTCACTTTTAAATACGTTTTTTCTTTTTTTGGGGGAAAAAAATTGGATCCAATATTTATGGCTTAAAACCAATTTCCGACAATTAGTTACACTAATTGCAATTTCTTGATTTCTTCAGAACCATTTTATCATGGATGAACGAAACTTTCAATGCGAATGGTTGATTTGAATTCCAATGACTTTTTAAGCACCTTGTTAAAAAGAAATGAGCTGTTTTCAAGGAATTCCTGGCCTGGACTTTCTTTTTTGGTCAAAAATCAAGCACTTTTTAAGCACTTCAAGGACCTTGTGCGGACCCTGCTCTGGTCATCTCCCAGAGGGTCCCGTCTTGCGTCACCAAGAACGAGCGGTCTATAACTAAATATTGACGGGTCACTTACCCAGACAGGTTGTGAAAGACCACCTTTCACTCGTCTACTTTCTAGAGTCACGCCGCTCATAAAAAAACCAACCCTGAACCCTACCGTCATAGGCAACTACCGTCCTGTCTCTCTTCTCTCCTTCCTTTCTAAAACACTTGAACGTGCTGTATCCAACCAACTTACTGCTTATCTCTTACAGAATGACCTCCTAGACCCTAATCAGTCAGGCTTCAGGACTGGTCACTCCACAGAGACAGCCCTCATTGCGGTCACAGAGACACTTCACTTAGCAAAAGCGAAAGGCCTCTCCTCTGTCCTGATTCTCCTAGATCTATCTGCAGCCTTCGACACAGTCAACCACCAGATCCTCCTTGCGGCCCTCGCAGGAATGGGAGTGGCTGGCTCTGCGCTGACATGGCTGTCATCATACCTCAATGACCGCTCCTACCAAGTGTCATGGAGAGGGACCCTGTCGGCCACCCGCCCCCTGCGGACGGGTGTCCCCCAGGGCTCGGTTTTAGGACCCCTTCTCTTCTCCCTCTACACTAAATCACTGGGTAACATTATCACGTCTCATGGCTTCTCCTACCATTGTTATGCCGACGATACTCAACTCTTCCTCTCCTTCCCTCCCTCAGATATCCACGTCTCTGAGCGGATCTCGGCCTGTCTGTCCGACATCTCAGCCTGGATGACGTCCAACCACCTCAAACTGAACCTAAGCAAAACAGAATTGCTCCACCTGCCGGCCAAATCCTCCCCCCTAACCGACCTTTCAATCACAGTCGAGAATACAGCTGTGACTGCGTCCCCGACCGCCAAGAACCTTGGTGTTGTCCTCGACGACCAGTTGAACTTCTCTGCTCACATCGCAGCGACGACCAGAACCTGCCGATTCCTCCTGAGCAACGTCAGAAGGATACGCCCCTTCCTGACAAAAGAAGCCACCCAACTCCTCGTCCAATCAACAGTCATCTCCCGCCTCGACTACTGCAATGCACTGCTCGCTGGCCTCCCGGCCACTGCCACTAAGCCTCTTCAACTCATTCAGAACGCAGCGGCCCGCCTGATCTCAAACCTACCGAAGTCGGCCCATGTCACCCCACTTCTTAGGGACCTGCACTGGCTCCCCATTGCTGCACGAATCCGCTTCAAGGCCCTTGACCTAGCATACCGTGCGGCAAAGGGAACGGCTCCCGCCTACCTCCGGTCAATGGTCTCTAACTACACACCCTCAAGACCCCTACGCTCTGCATCTTCTGGCCACCTCAGACCTACTCCTATCCAAGCTCCGGGAGGGTCATCAAAGAGAAGTCGCCTATTCTCAGTCCTTGCCCCACAATGGTGGAATGAACTACCCACCCAGTTAGGACAGCCGAATCACGTCCAATCTTTCGCCGTCGACTAAAGACGCACTTCTTCAACCATTATCTGAATAAAAAAAAAAAAAAAAAAAAACAATAAAAAAATCTAACCCTAACTAACCGTACTGTCATGCACTTGTCCTAATAAACTAACCTACACTGTAGCACTCAACACTTTGATGAACATTGTTACTCAGCTGATAGAGTTGTGCCCTTCCTGATGGCTTGTCGTACAGAACTTGTAAGTCGCTTTGGATAAAAGCGTCAGCTAAATGACTAAATGTAAATGTAAATGTAAATGGGCCGCGACAGACAGACTGCTTATCTTATCTCCTAATGCGCAAATAAAGCCTTTAGAAGTCTAGACGAGCGTTACCGTACCCCAAGTCTCGCGAGCGTATCGCTCGGAAAGCACAGCGCCGCTCGCGAGAAGAATAAGTCGAGGCCATCTTGATTTGGTTGACTCTTGAGATTTTAGGGTGTACCATCTATAACTATGTGCATAACTACAGTCATCACCAACGACGTCCATAACTAACTACATGCATAACTACATGCGTAATTACGTCCATAACTACATGCATAACTACATGCATAATTGCATGCATAATTACGTCCATAACTACATGCATAACTACATGCATAATTACATGCATAATTACGTCCATAACTACATGCATAACTACATCCCTACGACGTGGTTAGGGATGGGTACCGTTCACATTTGAACCGATACGGTACCGGTACCTGTGAATCGATACCGGTACCCAACGGTACCTTTTTTCTGTACTTTAGTCTCTAAAAATGTAATCTACCTACCTCAGTTGTAAAAAAAATAAAAATAAAATATCCAAACTTCAAAGAACCACATTTTCGACCGCTTTGGGCTTGCCATTTCCCCGACTGCTTTGTTGTTGAATCAAGTCAAATCCTAGGTAAGCGTGTATTGTGCCGCGTGACCGTTGACGTGAAAAGAAAAAAGTTAAAAAATATATATATTTAAAGTGTAAACAAAAAAATATATATATTTAAACTGTATCTCACGTGAATCGATACTCGGTAGTACAGACATGTTTCGGTAAGTACCTTTAAAAGTACAGAATTCGGTACCCATCCCTAGACGTGGTCTCTCTCTCTCTCTCTCTCTCTCTCTCTCTCTCTCTCTCTCTCTCTCTATCTCTCTCTCTCTCTCTTACATCATATGACCTGATGTGGTCTCTCCCTCCCTCTCTCTCTCTCTCTCTCCCTCTCCCTCTCTCCCTCTCTCTCTCTCTCTCTCTCTCTCTCTCTCTCTTACATCATATGACCTGACGTGGTCGTGGTCTCTCTCTCTCTCTCTCTCTCTCTCTCTCTCTCTCTCTCTCTCTCTCTCTCTCTCTCTCTCTCTCTCTACATCATATGACCTGATGTGGTCTCTCCCTCCCTCTCTCTCTCTCTCCCTCTCCCTCTCCCTCTCCCTCTCTCTCTCTCTCTCTCTCTCTCTCTCTCTCTCTCTCTCTCTCTCTCTCTCTCTCTCTCTCTCTCTCTCTCTCTCTCTCTCTCTCTCTTACATCATATGACCTGATGTGGTCTCTCCCTCCCTCTCTCTCTCTCCCTCTCCCTCTCCCTCTCCCTCTCCCTCTCCCTCTCTCCCTCTCTCTCTCTCTCTCTCTCTCTCTCTCTCTCTCTTACATCATATGACCTGACGCCTGACTCTCTCTCTCTCTCTCTCTCTCTCTCTCTCTCTCTCTCTCTCTCTTACATCATATGACCTGACGTGGTCGTGGTCTCTCTCTCTCTCTCTCTCTCTCTCTCTCTATTTCTCTCTCTCTTACATCATATGACCTGACGTGGTCGTGGTCTCTCTCTCTCTCTCTCCTCTCTCTCTCTCTCTCTCTCTCTCTCTCTCTCTCTCTCTCATCTCTCTCTCTCTCTCTCTCTCTCTCTCTCTCTCTCTCTCTCTCTCTCTCTCTCTCTCTCTCTCTCTCTCTCCCTCCCTCCCTCCCTCCCTCCCTCCCTCCCTCCCTCTCTCGCTCTCTCTCTCGCTCTCTCTCCTCGCTCTCTCTTACCCGCTGCTCGTCCCTCTCCGTGGCTCCGTGGCACCGCTCGATCTTCCAGTAGCGCAGGAAGTCCCTCAGGTAGCCGAACACGGTGAGGATGCCGTAGCTCAGGTACGTGAGCACCGCCACCAGCATGGGCGTCTCCTCGAAGGTCTCGTTGAACGGCCGGACGTACAGGCCGCCATTACAGACCGCTGCCCTCTGCTGGACCTGCAGCGACACGGCGACACGGGGAAGAAGATCAGTATGGTATATAAGGAAAAAGATCAAATGTCTCGTTTTTGGCGCTCAAGCGTTGGCGACGAAACACGAGATTATTTGTTTTTGGCGCCCAATGAGTTAAACATCAGTATTTTAGCATTCTGAAATAACTAGCATAACAAAAAGTCAGGGGGGTGACTACTCTTTTGAGTGAATGGATATTAAAATAATTATTGATACTGTTTTACCTCCCAGCCCCACAGAAGACGTAGGCCTAATGGAGACAAAGCCAAAGACTCGTCATATGGTCTCATCCTTCCCCCCGACGACAGCGAAGAGAATAATCATGTAGAAACTATGTTACCTCACCTGTAGTACTCAATTCCTCATGACACATTATGCTAATTAGCAGTAGTCATACCATACCACCAGTTAAACATTATGCTAATAGCAGTAGCCATACCATACCACCAGTTAAACATTATGCTAATAGCTAGGGATGGGAATCGAGAACCGGAACTGGTTGGGAACCGGTTCCTAATTGTCCGATTCCTGGAATCGCATGCCTCCGTGACTATCGATTCCTCTTATCAATGCCAAGTTTGTCAGTTGCGCATTTTAAAACAATAACGTTAGCGCCACGCATGCAGCCGCATAGCAGACTATTTGATTCCTTGACTAGGAAAACCTAAATGAAAACAAATGCTTTCACTGTATAAATATTCTCCCATTTCATCCATTTTTAGATGATCACAATAGACTGAGGCTGCAGCTAGTGGTTCTCGCGCACCTCAGGAAAATCCTTTCACGCTAGCACAGCGGGGTCAACGGACTCAGGAAAAGGTGAACGAGTGTCACCGAGCAGCAGTCACTAAATTGGTAAGGGCTCGAAATTGCGACCATTTTGGTTGGGGGCTCAACAATAAATGACGATCAGAAATGTCAAGTTGCGTGTTGTTATTCTAACCAGCTTAGTTCTGTTGCATTTCCAATTTATTTATTTAAATTATAAATGTATCAAGAATCGATAAGGGAACCGATAAAGAATCGGATCGATAAGCAGAATCTATAATGGAATCGTATCGATAATATCTTATCAATTCCCATCCCTACTAATAGCGGTAGCCATGCCAGACCACCAGTTAAACATTATGCTAATAGCAGTAGCCATGCCAGACCACCAGTTAAACATGATGCTAATAGCAGTAGCCATGCCAGACCACCAGTTAAACATTATGCTAATAGCAGTAGCCATGCCAGACCACCAGTTAAACATGATGCTAATAGCAGTAGCCATGCCAGACCACCAGTTAAACATTATGCTAATAGCAGTAGCCATCCCATACCACCAGTTAAACATGATGCTAATAGCAGTAGCCATGCCAGACCACCAGTTAAACATTATGCTAATAGCAGTAGCCATCCCATACCACCAGTTAAACATGATGCTAATAGCAGTAGCCATGCCAGACCACCAGTTAAACATTATGCTAATAGCAGTAGCCATCCCATACCACCAGTTAAATATTATGCTTAAAAAAGACCAATAAAAGGAAAGCCTCCGGGCCTGAGTCAGCCTGACCTCCTCTCCTCTGCAGTGTTCCACTACTGTGCAGACCAGCTGGCCCCCGTCTTCACTGACATCTACAATACATCCCTACAACTCTGTTCAGTCCCACAGTGCTTTAAGCAATCCACCATCATCCCGGTCCCCAAAAACCACCAACGACTCTAGAGAGTCGACGACTACAGAGTACAGACCCATAGCCCAGTAGCCATGAAATATTTTGAACATCTGGTCCTGGACTATCTCAAAACCACCAAAGATCTCCCCCAACAATCTGTTCCATAAGCTACAGGACATGGACATCAACCCAGCCATCAACCACTGGATCCTCAATTTCCTCAGCAATAGAACCCAAACAGTCAAGGTGAACAATAAATCATCCCGCCCTCTGACCTTCAGCACTGGGGCCCCCCAGCAGGGCTGTGTCCTTTCCCCCTGGCTCTTCTCCCTCTACACACCAACCAGTTCACCCCCCCTGGACAGCTCAGTCAAGGCCAACCAAGTACGCCGACGACACCACCATCCTGGGCCTCATCTCTGAACAACGATGAGTCCATTTACCAGCAGGAGGTGGACAGAGCAGTGAGGTGGTGCTCAACCAACAACCTCCTGCTCAACACCTCCAAAACCAGACCAACCCATAACCCTAACCTGAATCATTCAAGTTCCTCGGCACCCACATCAGCAATAAACTCAAATGGGACATTATTAACACCACTGCCATCATCAAGAAGGCCCAGCAGCGCCTGTACAGAGTCCAACAACGCCTGCTGGTCCAATTCTACACCGCAATAATACAAACAGCATCCTCCCCTCATCCATCACAGTCTGGTACGGTTCCACTGACAAACACACCAAACGCATCACCAAGACAGCCTCCAAAATAATTGGCTGCCCCCTCCCTCCCCTCTCTGGACTCCATCTACACCTCACACACAGTCACCCGCTCTGTTAAAATAGTCAACGATCCCTCCCACCCAGCACACCACTTATTCCAGCACATGCCCTCAGGTCGCTACAGGTACATTTTAACCAGACACACACACGCTTCACCAACAGTTTTTTCCCCACAGCAGTCCGAACACTAAACACCCTGGCCCCCCCCCCCCCCTTGCACAGACGGGCAAGCATCCGACACTGACTGACACTTTTATATGCGACTGTCCTGTATGTATTTATGTATTAATTGTGGGGATTGGGAGGTGGGAGGGGGGCGTTTGATGTGTCATGTTGATGTCCCAGTGCTAATTAACATGCAGTACCGCAAACAATTACCACCAACATAGTTGTGTGGCATTAAAGTATCTTGTATCTTGTAGTAGCCATATCATACCACCAGTTAAATATTATGCTAATAGCAGTAGCCATTAGGGCTGGGGGCGATTCTTGCTAAAATGTGAATCACGATTTTTCTCTCTAAGAATTGAGATCACGATTCTCTGACACAATTCTTATTTTTTCAATAAAATCATTTATTGCACTCTTTAACATATATCAAAGTGCTTGACTTAAACTTAAACATAACATATATGAAAGTGCTCGACTTAAACTTAAAAGTCTCTTGTAACATACAAAATAACTCAAGTCAGAATCGTCATCATTTAAAAAAAAAAAGTAAAAGGTAAAAAAATAATAATAATAAAAATAAAAATAAATTATTTTTTTTTATAAAAAAGAAATCGTCATCATTTAGAAATGAGATTGCATAGGTCTATGAATCGAGATCGCGATTTTTTTTCTGATTAATTGCCAAGCCCTAGTAGCCATACCATACCACCAGTTAAATATGATGCTAATAGCAGTAGTCATAACATACCACCAGTTAAATATGATGCTAATAGCAGTAGTCATATCACACCACCAGTTAAATATGATGCTAATAGCAGTAGTCACATCACACCACCAGTTAAATATGATGCTAATAGCAGTAGTCACTGCTGGTCCCGAGAGAGCGGCCGAGAAGAAGTGTAGAAAGTCACGCCTCACTGCTGACATCGCCACATATCACAACCTCTTGTTAGCATACTGTCAACGCTTCTCTCTTTCACCATAGGATCGAGGCCTGCTGCCAAGAACCTTCGCAATCTGCATGCTACCAAATTAATTGCATCACTGTAATGTTTTAGAAAAACATAACATGCTAAGTTTCAAGAATGTCCAAGTTTTCAAATATACTCGCTTCATGTACACGGTTCTGCATGGACTTGCCCCTCCCCCCCATTGAATGACTTCATCCAACAGAAAGCAGACACTGGCATTACCACCAGGGCCATCAGTAGAGGGGACTGTAAGGTGCCTTTTCGGTATACTACCTTTGCTAAAACTGTGTTCTCTGTTAAAGGTGGTAACTACTGGAATAGCCTACCAGTTGTGATTAGAGAGTGCCCCACATACTCCATGTTCAAGACCCATCTTAAACTGCATCTTAAGGCAAACCAGAACTGTGATCATTTTTTATCTGATTTAGTTTATGTAACTTGTTTCTTGTTTTTATTGTTGTTTTTAATCATTGATTGTCACAATGCTTTTACCTTAGGCAGGCTATTTATTTATTTGAAAGAGTTTCGCTGTCTCCTGTTTAGGGACTACGGGTGTAAATGAGCTCTTGCTACCACCCGGCATGTTTACTGTGTTGTATTTTGTGCTTGATGTTCATTAACATGTGCTGTCCCTATCAAATAAACTAACAAACAAACCATGTCCTCCCTCCTCACTCCCCCCCCCCACCCCCTCCTCCCTCATCTCTCTCTGCCGAAGACTTTGCGATCTTCTTTGAAGAAAAAGTGGAGAACATCCGCAGCTCCTTCTCCCAACCCCCCCCCCACCCATTCCAAACACTGAATCGAGAACCTCATCCTTCACTCTGTCATCTTTCTCTTCCATCACAGACCCTGACACTGGTAATGTCGAACCGTCCCACTCCCACTACATGCCAGCTGGACCGGCTACCCTCCCCACTCCTCCAGACCATAGCACCAGACATTCTCCATTCTCCTTCTCATTCAATAGTCATATAATACCACCAGTTAAACATTATGCTAATAGCAGTAGTAGTCACATCATACCACCAGTTAAACATTATGCTAATAGCAGTAGTAGTCACATCATACCACCAGTTAAACATTATGCTAATAGCAGTAGTAGTCACATCATACCACCAGTTAAACATTATGCTAATAGCAGTAGCCATAACATACCACCAGTTAAACATTATGCTAATAGCAGTAGTCATAACATACCACCAGTTAAACATTATGCTAATAGCAGTAGTCATAACATACCACCAGTTAAACATTATGCTAATAGCAGTAGTCATAACATACCACCAGTTAAACATTATGCTAATAGCAGTAGTCATAACATACCACCAGTTAAACATTATGCTAATAGCAGTAGTCATAACATACCACCAGTTAAACATTATGCTAATAGGAGTAGTCATAACATACCACCAGTTAAACATTATGCTAATAGCAGTAGTCATAACATACCACCAGTTAAACATTATGCTAATAGCATAGCATAGTCCACCGTTCTGGGCAGACCTCTCCGCGGATGCGGAGCTAATGATGCTAATGATGGAGCATCGCCGTCGGTTGTGTGATAGTAAAGGGTTAACCTTCTGTCGTGTGGCAGTGAAAGGGTTAAGAGACCAAAAGTAATTGGACAAATCCAAATTGTCACTTTTAATACTTGGTTGTAAAAATCCATTGCAGTCAATGAATGACTGCAATCTGGAACCCCATAGACATGAAATAGCAAGTATAGCATAAGGATATAGAGTAAAAACTGTATATTGTATAGAACCGTACATAGGACCCAGTGCCTTAATTTGTAGCTAAACATTGTATTGCATTATCTCAGGACTTTAACATGTCTATTTTATCATGCCTATTTTATGTCTATTTTATTACCTGTTTATTATGTCTATTTTATTATTTAGTATTATTGCACAATCAAAGCGGGCACGGCCACCCGCATTTCACTGTATATGCCCTGGTATGTATGTGACAAATAAGGCATAAAAGAAAATATTGTTCGTTTCCTGTTGGTTGTCAGTTAAGGCCATGGGTAGGTAGGGAATTTATGTTTATCTGCCAAGCCTCTGCCACTGCAACTCAAACTTGTTACACAAGTCTGCAAACAGCTTGATTGTTTAACCCTTTCACTGCTGCACTGCCAAACGGTTAACCCTTTCACTGTGACAATACAGAAGGTGAACCCTTTCCACTGCCACACGGCGGCAGGTTAACCCTTTCACCACCACACACTACAGACGGTTAACCCTTTACTATCACACTACAGAAGGTTGACCCTTTACTATCACACGACAGCATGTTAACCCTTTCACTACCACACTACAGAACTAAGGTTAACCCTTTACTATCACACTACAGACGGTTATTAACATTCTGTAGTGTGGTAGTGAAAGGGTTAATTTCAGGTCCAGTGTGGTGGTGTAAGTGTACAGAGCCAAAATGATGAGAACTGTGTCAATGTCTAAATATGTATGGATCCGGTAGGTTAGAACAGTTACCATAGCGTCGGTCGGGCGGGGAGAGGAGAGGAGGATGGTCAGATGGTATTGCTTCACATTTTGCTGAGTTTTAATATGATGAGATTTTCTCTGATATGCGAATGTGTCATTTATAGGTCTGTGTGTGTGTGTGTGTGTGTGTGTGTGTGTGTGTGTGTGTGTGTGTGTGTGTGTGTGTGTGTGTGTGTGTGTGTGTGTGTGTGTGTGTGTGTGTGTGTGTGTGTGTGTGTGTGTGTGCGTGCGTGTAGGTAGTGAGGCTGACGAACATCTCGCTTATCATAAAGGTTGTACACAGACCACATTGTCAAGACGAGGGCATTGTGTTATCGTGGCAGAGAGAGAGGGAGAGAGAGACATTATTTTGAGAGTCAAATGAGGTGACAGTTGAACGCGCAGCCGTCTACATACCTCCTCCAAGTCGCGTCGCGCTATTCTGTTGAATATTTCAGACAAAGATTCACGGCTAATCAAAACAAGACATGTGTGTCTGTCTGTCTGTCATGCTATGTGGGTTTTACAGCAAAACATACGGTACAGAGATGCTTCCTCCCAACGACGCGGCCTACAGTCATACTTACACAATTAAAGGGGACGTATTTTTGTCCTTTTTCAACAAGTAAATATAGGTCTTTGAGGTGCCCTAAATATGTCTTTGAAGTTTTTCTTTTCTGAAAAGGAACCCCACTCAGATTATACATTCTAGCAGCCTCTATGCTGCACCCTCCCTTTCAGTCCTGTTCTCATTCTAGCAGCCTCTATACCTCTCTGTTTCAGTCCTGTTCTCATTCTAGCAGCCTCTATACCTCTCTGTTTCAGTCCTGTTCTCATTCTAGCAGCCTCTATACCTCTCTGTTTCAGTCCTGTTCTCATTCTAGCAGCCTCTATACCTCTCTGTTTCAGTCCTGTTCTCATTCTAGCAACCAAAAACCTCTCTGTTTCAGTCCTGTTCTCATTCTAGCAGCCTCTATACCTCTCTGTGTCAGTCCTGTTCTCATTCTAGCAGCCTCTCTACCTCTGTTTCAGTCCTGTTCTCATTCTAGCAGCCTCTATACCTCTCTGTTTCAGTCCTGTTCTCATTCTAGCAGCCTCTATACCTCTCTGTTTCAGTCCTGTTCTCATTCTAGCAGCCTCTATACCTCTGTTTCAGTCCTGTTCTCATTCTAGCAGCCTCTATACCTCTCTGTTTCAGTCCTGTTCTCATTCTAGCAGCCTCTATACCCCTCTGTTTCAATCCTGTTCTCATTCTAGCAGCCTCTATATCTCTGTTTCAGTCCTGTTCTCATTCTAGCAGCCTCTATACCTCTCTGTTTCAGTCCTGTTCTCATTCTAGCAGCCTCTATATCTCTCTGTTTCAGTCCTGTTCTCATTCTAGCAGCCTCTATATCTCTCTGTTTCAGTCCTGTTCTCATTCTAGCAGCCTCTATACCTCTCTGATTCAGTCCTGTTCTCATTCTAGCAGCCTCTATACCTCTCTGTTTCAGTCCTGTTCTCATTCTAGCAGCCTCTATACCTCTCTGTTTCAGTCCTGTTCTCATTCTAGCAGCCTCTATACCTCTCTGTTTCAGTCCTGTTCTCATTCTAGCAGCCTCTATACCTCTCTGTTTCAGTCCTGTTCTCATTCTAGCAGCCTCTATACCTCTCTGTTTCAGTCCTGTTGTCATTCTAGCAGCCTCTATACCCCTCTGTTTCAGTCCTGTTCTCATTCTAGTAGCCTCTATACCTCTGTTTCAGTCCTGTTCTCATTATAGTAGCCTCTATACCCCTCTGTTTCAGTCCTGTTCTCATTCTAGCAGCCTCTACACCTCTGTTTCAGTCCTGTTCTCATTCTAGCAACCTCTATACCTCTGTTTCAGTCCTGTTCTCCTTCTAGCAGCCTCTATACCTCTCTGTTTCAGTCCTGTTCCCATTATAGCAACCTATACCTCTCTGTTTCAGTCCTGTTCTCATTCTAGCAGCCTCTATACCGCTCTGTTTCAGTCCTGTTGTCATTCTAGCAGCCTCTATACCTCTCTGTTTCAGTCCTGTTCTCATTCTAGCAGCCTCTATACCTCTCTGTTTCAGTCCTGTTCTCATTCTAGCAGCCTCTATACCTCTCTGTTTCAGTCCTGTTCTCATTCTAGCAGCCTCTATACCTCTCTGTTTCAGTCCTGTTGTCATTCTAGCAGCCTCTATACCTCTGTTTCAGTCCTGTTCTCATTCTAGCAGCCGCTATACCTCTGTTTCAGTCCTGTTGTCATTCTAGCAGCCTCTATACCTCTGTTTCAGTCATGTTCTCATTCTAGCAACCTATACCTCTCTGTTTCAGTCCTGTTCTCATTCTAGCAGCCTCTATACCTCTCTGTTTTAGTCCTGTTCTCATTCTAGCAGCCTCTATACCTCTCTGTTTCAGCCCTGTTCTCATTCTAGCAGCCTCTATACCTCTCTGTTTTAGTCCTGTTCTCATTCTAGCAGCCTCTATACCTCTCTGTTTCAGTCCTGTTCTCATTCTAGCAGCCTCTATACCTCTGTTTCAGTCATGTTCTCATTCTAGCAGCCTCTATACCTCTCTGTTTCAGTCCTGTTCTCATTCTAGCAGCCTCTATACCTCTCTGTTTCAGTCCTGTTCTCATTCTAGCAGCCTCTATACCTCCCTTTCAGTCCTGTTCTCATTCTAGCAGCCTCTATACCTCTCTGTTTCAGTCCTGTTCTCATTCTAGCAGCCTCTATACCTCTCTGTTTCAGTCCTGTTCTCATTCTAGCAGCCTCTATACCTCTCTGTTTCAGTCCTGTTCTCATTCTAGCAGCCTCTATACCTCTGTTTCAGTCCTGTTCTCATTCTAGCAGCCTCTATACCTCTCTGTTTCAGTCCTGTTCTCATTCTAGCAGCCTCTATACCTCTCTGTTTCAGTCCTGTTCTCATTCTAGCAGCCTCTATACCTCTCTGTTTCAGTCCTGTTCTCATTCTAGCAGCCTCTATCTATACCTTTCTGTTTCAGTCCTGTTCTCATTCTAGCAGCCTCTATACCTCTGTTTCAGTCCTGTTCTCATTCTAACATCCTCTATACCTCTGTTTCAGTCCTGTTCTCATTCTAGCAGCCTCTATACCTCTCTGTTTCAGTCCTGTTCTCATTCTAGCAGCCTCTATACCTCTCTGTTTCAGTCCTGTTCTCATTCTAGCAGCCTCTATACCTCTCTGTTTCAGTCCTGTTCTCATTCTAGTAGCCTCTATACCTCTCTCTGTTTCAGTCCTGTTCTCATTCTAGCAGCCTCTATACCTCTCTGTTTCAGTCCTGTTGTCATTCTAGCAGCCTCTATACCTCTCTGTTTCAGTCCTGTTCTCATTCTAGCAGCCTCTATACCTCTCTGTTTCAGTCCTGTTCTCATTCTAGCAGCCTCTATACCTCTCTGTTTCAGTTTGTTGTCATTCTGTAACAACAATGTATATATTAGGGCTGCACGATTTTGGGAAATAATCTAATTGCGATTTTTCGGACAGATATTGCGATTGTGATAAAATTTGCGATTATAATAAATAAATAAAATAAGCAGCCCCACAGAGGTTTATTGTAAAATGCGGCTTGTATCTGGCCTATGCGGTGGGTCTGTTCGGGACACCGAGCCTGAAAATGTTTCTTTTTACCTGGGAATCGATACCGGTACCCAACTGTACCTTTTTTTCTGTACTTTACTCTCCCTCTCTGAAGTCTAAACTTCACAACACACAATCTAAAACCCCTTACCTCCCTCTCCCAAACCGTTCCTACAACAATAACAACAACTTGCAAAGGAGATCTTGTATCTCAATGGGACTTCCTGGTTAAATTAAAATTAAAAAAAAAAAATTATAAAAAAAAGTGAGATTTTTTTTGCGATATGCTAATTGCATCATTTCAAATCACGATTTCGATTGGAAATCGATTAATCGTTCAGCCCTAGTATATATTTAACATGTTTTCAGTGTTTGTTGAGACAACCCCTCATTCTGTAAAGACAATTGCAACAGCAACACACAGGAACATTTTTGACAACGTGTCTCCTTTAAAACTAGACAACTTGAAATATTGATTTTAACATGGACAATATTGTAAAAAGAAAACGGGCAAACACACAGTTAGAAGAACCACAGACTAAGACTAATGCTGTAATGCTGTGTGATACAATGACTTGTTTGCTTGTGAGGAAATTGAGCCCAAATTAAACAAGGGCGGTGTACTGCAGTGCAGGCTACACCGCATGGGGGGGGGGCTCAGGAGGTAGAGCGGTCCACCGGAAGGTTCCCGGTTCGATTCCGGCTCCTCCCCGGGCAGTGTGTCGAAGTGTACTTTGAGCAAGGCACTTAACACTTTGAGCAAGACACGGCACCTTGCATAGGGTTGGGCATCGTTTGGATTTGAACGATTCCGGTTCCGATTCCGATTCTCCATATCGATTCCTGTTCTAGACGATTATCGCTTCCGATTCTTTGAGGTGCAGGTCAAAACAGGTCACAGCTTATTTCGCAGGAGAACCGGAAGTTAGGAACCGGTTCCTATTAGAACAGGTTTTCGGTGCCCAACCCTCCTTGCATGGTTGCCTTCGCCGTGAATGTGTGAGTGTTGGACGTCCCGTGATGACGACCGGGAGGATGCGACGCCCCCTTGCCTCAAATAGATCCGCCATCAGCTCTATCTTTAATCTTTCAAAATGTTCAGTTGCTATTGCGTGCACTTATCTGTGTTTCATTACGCTTGTGAGTGCATGCTTTACCAACTGTTTTGCCTGTTTTATTGCAACACTACTATCACCGACATCTAAGAAGGGAGATCCCCCCTTGAACGGCCCTTCTAAGGTTTCTCTCCTCCACATTGCCTGTGGTGCATTTTTTCCTATTGCTAGGTTTTAGTGAGTTTTTCCTTACGTGGGGTATGTCTGGGAGTGTTGCATTTATTTATTTTATTTATTTAAAATGTTTTGGACTTTATGGTGTTTTTGTTTTGTTCTTGATTTATTGTGATGTTTCTTCTTGACTTGTTTAAAGAAGACGTGTCCGGCCCATGGGGACATTAACGTGTGTTATTGGGCCTTACAAATACATTTGATTTGATGTGAGTGAATGGGTAAGTGAATGGATATACCATATGGTTTTGGTATATGGTTTTAGCAGACTAGTCACTTGAATAAAACTGTGTTTATCTAAAAGAAAAACAGCATTATTTTGTAGCAGAACATAGCCACAACAGCATGCCAGCTTGATAGCACAGATCTATTGCATATAACCTAGTGCTGTCAGGCGATTAAAACAATTTTTCTAATTAATTACAGGATTTGTAATTAATTAATCTAATTAATCGCATTTTAATTGCATAACCATTTTATGCCTAATATTCTATAATCATATTTCAAATTGCATGTGTCCGGGTGGCAGAATTCAGTACTGTATCTACAAAACCTTCTGTTTAATAATCTTCCATTTATTAATTTGCTTAGATTTTTCAGGTCTGGTCAATTTGAGCATGGTGTTATTCACAGTCAAAGATAAAAAAAAAATGTATTGATATTCTCATTTGGTTCATTACAATTTACTCAAGCCTAGTAACAGACACAGTATTTCTGACACTGGGAATACATTACCTTTATTTTTTTATTAATTTTGAATTCATTTTCATAACGTGATCATTTGCTGTGTAATTAATTAATCTAATTAACGCGATAAACTGACAGCCCTAGTATAAACATGAAATATTCACATGTGTAGTCAAGTTAGACCGCGCTCACAAGTTCTCACACTGGGTGCTGTAATCCCATAAAGTTCAGTATATCAAAAAGCAGGGTAGCCGGACCAGCACTCACAGGTTCAATGTTTTTTAATGGCAGCCTGAATAAAAAGCAGACATCTTCAGTGATATGGCTAGATATGTAAAAGGTGAA
Organism: Notolepis coatsorum; assembly: GCF_963971535.1. Taxonomy (NCBI): domain Eukaryota; kingdom Metazoa; phylum Chordata; class Actinopteri; order Aulopiformes; family Paralepididae; genus Notolepis; species Notolepis coatsorum. The sequence continues at coordinate 4,292,496 of NC_140167.1, read as the reverse complement.
AGACTCACACTCACTGCCATGATGCCGATTTTGGCTAAATGACATCCAGCCGTTTTCCTTTGAAACAACTTTTAGTCAGGGGAGTGTCATGGTTTCTCCATAGAGCCCCGTCATACTTCTTTAGTAGAGCCATATGGAATCCGCGATCACGGAATCGCGGACGGAATCGCGGAATTGAGCAATAAAAATGGAATCCACTATAAAAAAAAAATTTAAAATTAAATCTTTTTTTTTTTTACTTTTTTTTTTTTTTATGTTGTGGGACTTGTACAGCACTTTGTTCAACTTTGTCAGTGCTGTAAAGTTTAAACCTTTTAAAATCTTAGACAAACAAAACACTTTGCTTTCATGAAATATTGTAAGCCGTCATTTGAGGCTTTATAAAAGCAGCACAATGAACACAAATCTGTCAGTGCCGAGTCCGACCTCATCTTAAATAACAAACAGCATTGCTTGTTGTAGTTAACAAAGAGAGGCAAAGTTGATTTTGCAAAAATATATATAATTTTTATTTTTATTTTTAATAATCAAATTTTATTTTCATATTCGAATCCCATGCCCATCGAACGAAGCTTCGAAGCTTCAAAGTATTTAAGACGGCCCTATTAAATGGACTGTTATATCTTATTAAATTGTGGACATTTATTCATTCCCACTTATTAGACACTATTTCTGATGGTAAAATGAGCGTACAAAGCAAAATACAGAATTCTGAAATATTAAAACGGAAAAAACGGAATTTGGAACAAAATAAAATGGAATTTGGAAAAAAATAAAACGGATTTCATATGGCTCTATTCTTTAGCGCAGCAGCTCATGCAGGTAGGGGGGCAACTTAGTCACGTGACTCAGTTGGTATTGCTGATTGGCTCGACCACGGTATGTTTGTATACAGCGAACGGGTCTATAGGCGAGGTAGATTACTTAGTAGTGCATAATAGTAAAAGACAGTACGAAGGTTAATCGTTTTTTTTTATGTTCAGAGACTAAACAAAATACTACTGTGAGTGAACCGTTGTTTGCATTACTGCCATATAAGCAGCAGGGCTTGACATTAACTTGTTGGCTCACCAGCCACTGTGGCTACTAGTGGTGCTTTTTCCAAAGTCACTAGTAGCCACTCAGCATTTTCACCAGCCAAAAATCCCAGCGCTCGCGCCCCCCACCCAAAAAGTTATAAATATATAGGTAATTGGACAATGTAACTGCGTGCATTTGTTTTGGACATAAGATTTTATTTGAACAGAAACATCTAAAATAACATCTAATCCAAAATGTCAGTAGTGTTGTGTGCTAAAAAATAACATCTAACGCCAAATGGGAGGGGGGGGGGGGGGTCAAAGGTCAAGGTTTCCTTACCTCCACAGGCGGGCAATAGAGCACGGGTAAACGGCAGGAGTAACTATGACTCTAGCATGACCCTACGACGGGGATATATGCAACGGACACCCCGAGGTTAGCAGATTGGGGTCGAAGCTCAATGAGAGTGTTGTCAAAGTGAAGAGATTCTAAAGAGACTACCTTTAAAACATAAACAAACCTCCCACTGTAGAACAGGCCTTCCCCTTAGGGACAATTCCAAAGCCAAATCTACAATCAACACCGGATATATCTTTATAATATCTGAAGAACAACATCTCACATTACTGTAAGCATTGCTTGTAAAATATGGTGTAATTGACAGACCGTCTATTTCCACTGTTAATTTATTGTTTTGAGTTAGGGGGCGGGCTAAATCACATTTTCCTCCTGCTGCTCTTCGCACATGGAATGTGCAAATTGAGAGGTGCTTTGACTATGAAATTATACTATTATTATTATTATTATTATTATTATTATTATTATTATTATTATTATTATTATTATTATATATAATAGTATAGTTATTATTAGGGATGCTCGATATTGGCTTTTTTACCGATACCGATATACCGATATTCAAGTTCAAGTTCAAGTTCAAGTTCTTTAATAGTTGTCATACAGAAGTACAGAATACTTTCATACAAAATGCTTCTTACTGTTACGCTCCAGAGACTGTGCTAGACAAGATAGTATCAAATAACATAATAACATAATATAGCATGAATTTAGAAGAAGAAAATGAGGTCACAGTTGTTCGGTATAGACATATGTACAATGTTCTGAGTTACCATATAATACACAATACACAATACTATGCAGTGTACTAATGTACAGTACTATCTAGTGCAAAGCAGAAATGGGATGAGGTACAATTTTAGGTACAATTTACAGTAAGGTGTACGAGTTGTAGTGCAATCCTTCATCCATAAATATAAAGTGTGGGGAGTGGGTGCTACAGTGTGTTTGTTTAAAGTGGGTGTGTGCTATAAAGTGTGTGTAGTGGGTGCTACAGTGTGTTTGTTTAAAGTGAGTGTGTGCGTGTGGATGTGTGTGCTATGTGTGTTTGGTGGTTGTTGTTGTGTAGTGTTCATTCATTGTTCGTTTAGCAGCCTGATGGCCTGGGGATAGAAGCTACTTCTGAGTCTTTCTGTGCTCGCCTTGAGACTCCTGTATCGCTTGCCTGACGGCAGCAGTTCAAAGAGGCAGTTGTTCGGGTGGCTCGAGTCCTTAATAATTCTCTTAGCCTTCCCCTTGCAACGCTTGTAGTAAATGTTCTGGAGGGTGGGGAGCCCCCCTCCAATTGTGCGTTCGGCTGAACGTGTCACTCTTTGTAGTCTGCTTTGGTCTTTTGCAGTGCTATTCCCAAACCAGGAGGTGATGTTGCCGGTCAAGATGCTCTCTATTGTACATGAGTAGAAGTTCTTAAGGATCTTCTGGCTGACTTGGAACTTCCTTAGGCGCCTGAGGAAGTAGAGGCGTTGTCGTGCCTTCTTCACCACACTGTTAATGTGTATGGTCCATGTCAAGTCCTCGGATATGTGGGCTCCGAGGTACTTGAAGCTGTTGACTCTCTCAACCGGTGCCCCGTCGATGCTGAGGGGGCTGTAGTCCTTGACCCCCGACCTCCTGAAGTCCACAATCATCTCCTTTGTTTTGCTGACGTTCAGGGAGAGGCTGTTTTCCTGGCACCATCCCGCCAGGACCTTGACCTCTTCCAGGTAGGCCCTCTCGTCGTTGGCAGAGATCAGGCCCACCACCACTGTGTCGTCAGCAAATTTGACGATTGTATTGCTACTCCGCTGAGCCACACAGTCGTGTGTGTACAGGGAGTAGAGGAGGGGACTCAGAACACAGCCCTGGGGGGCCCCTATGTTGAGGGTGATGGATGAGGAGGTGCAGTTGCCTGCTCTCACCACCTGGGGTCTGCCAGTCAGGAAGTCCAAGACCCACTGGCAGAGGTCATAGCCCAAGCCCAGGTCCCTGAGCTTGGCTATGAGTATGGAGGGGACTATGGTATTGAATGCCGAGCTGTAGTCGATGAATAGCATTCTCACATAGTTCCCCTGCCTCTTGTCCAGGTGTGATGCTGCTGTGTGCAGCACATGGGATATGGCGTCCTCCGTGGACCTGTTGGGGCGGTATGCAAATTGCAGGGGGTCCATGTTGATGGGGAGGGAGGAGCAGATGTAGCCCTTTACTAGCTTCTCAAAGCACTTCATGGCTATGGAGGTGAGAGCTACAGGGCGGTAGTCGTTGAGGCAAGCAGGCTTGGATTTTTTGGGTACAGGGATAATAGTGGACTTCTTCAGGCAGGTGGGGATGACAGCCTGTTCTAAGGACAGGTTAAATATGTCAGTGAATACTGGGGCCAGTTGGTCGGCACAGACTTTTAGGACGCGGCCGGGGATGCCGTCCGGACCTGCTGCCTTCCTGATATTCACTTTTTTAAAGGTCCGCCTCACCTCATGCTCTGTTACCCTGAACACTGCGCCTCCATCAGCAGCCGACCCCCCCCCCCCCCCATTGCCGAGGCTTGTGAGCTGGTGTTGTTATTACCAGCATCAAACCTCGCATAGAAGGTATTGAGGTCGTTTGCTAAGGAGATGTCACTGTTCAGTTTGAGGGAGGCGCCTTTGTAGTCTGTCATCGTTTTGAGCCCCTGCCACATAGCTCTAGAGTCAGCTTGTTCAAACTGGAGTTCAATTTTATCCCTGTAGCGCCGTTTGGCCTCTGACACTGTCCTCCTTACGTTGTGTTGCGCCACCTTGTGGTCATTCATGTTGCCTGCCACTAGGCCGTCATTGTATGCTTTGGTGCGCTCTCTCAGAGCTTCACGGACGGATTTGTCTACCCAGGGTTTTTGATTTGGGTAAACTTTCATTTTGGTAGTGGGGATTGTTTCTTTCACCCTAGTACAGACATAGTCCAGCACTGTCTCCGTGTAGGCATTAATGTTATCTGTGTCGCGGAATACAATCCAGTCTGTGTTGTGAAACACTGACCGGATCGTATCCTCTGACGTCACATCCCATTTCTGCACCTCTCGCGAGACTACGGGAGTACTTTTAATTCTTTGTCTGTACTTTGGTGTAAGGAAAATGGATGCGTGATCTGACTTGCCAAAGCCACTATCAGAATGAGCCTTGTAGCCACCTTTAAATTGCGTGTAACAGTGATCTAGGATGTTACCGCCTCTGGTGTTGCAAGTCACATGCTGGTAGAAATCAGGCAATACCTTTCTCAGATTGGCGCTATTGAAATCTCCCAGTACTAAAATGGCGGCGTTAACGTTCGTCGCTTGTATACTATTTACCTCGTCGTGGAGTCTGGAGAGCGCGGCGTTGTTGTTGGCTTGCGGTGGAATATACACTCCGACCAGGACGATCGCCGTTAACTCCCTCGGGAGGAAGAAAGGACGACACTTGATGGTTATATATTCCAGTTCTGGGGAGCAGTGGTTGGATAATTCCTTCACATTCGTTGGATCACTCCAATTTTTGTTAAACATGAAGGCAATACCTCCACCACGTTGTTTACCGGACTCTGATTGTGTCCGATCCTTCCTATGGATAAAGAAGTGATCCGCTGGTTGAATCGCGTGATCTGGAACCTCCGGTGTTAGCCATGTTTCGGTGAAGCAAAGGACATTGCAGTCCCTAACGTCTCTTTGATATTGAATCCTTGCTCGGATGTCATCCAGTTTATTGTCTATTGATTGTACATTGGCTAGCAATATACTGGGAAGTGGTGTACGGTGTCGTCTGGATCTCAGCCTGTTTCGGATCCCAGCCCTTTTTCCTCAACGTCTTTTCCTGGGCTCTGGGAACAAAGGATCTGGTCCTAGTCTCCGGAGGATTTCTTCCGGCCATTGATGTGGTTCGGAAAGTTGATCCAGCGAGTAATCCAGTTGGTAAGTTTCCCGTAATCCAATGTCTATGAGTGACTGACGGTCATATACATTAAATGCACCAACAGTTGGTACGCACAAAACTCTAAAAACTATAAATATTAACAAAAGTAAACACAGTCTCGACGGAGCAAACAGAGAGGCAGCCGAACGGGGCGGCGCCATCATCAAGGTGTCCAACTCTTAATTTCCGATACCGATATCAACCGATATCAACCGATACCGATATATGTAGGGGTTTCCCCCCAAAAAAACGGAATAATTTCAGGTAATTAACATTACATATCTCTTGTCGTGGAATTAACACAACATTATGCATACTTTTGACAATAAAAAAAATCAGAATCTGTTCTTACTTGCTTGCCTGGCTAAATAAAGGTTAAATAAATGTAAAAAAAAACGATACCGATATTTTCTGATATCACATTTTAATGCCAATATCGGTAGGCCGATAATATCGGACATCCCTAGTTATTATAATAGTATAATTTGTATACTCCTGGAGAGTCCCTCCCACCCCCTCTACGATGAGCTAGTCAAGAAGAGAAACACGTTCAGTCACAGACTATTACCACCATGTACCTGTACTGTACCTCCCCTCCCCCTCCCCCATGCTGCTATGATGCCTGAATTTCCCCACAAGGGGATCAATAAAGGAATATCTTATCTTATCTTATTATACTTTTGTGGAACTGTCCATTGACCATGAACGGAAAGAAATACAAATGAAATGAAATGAAAGATGGAAAAAGGATCATTCACCGGCGACACCTTTTTAGGCTGAAAGCCATGCCTCACTAACCTCTACCTACTGTACACAGCTGTCATTACAACAAGCCTCTACGGTAAAAAAAAATAGGTAAAACATGGTAAATGTCTGGCAGCAACTGTCGCCAAATACTTACTGTGACATGACAGTAAAATACCCCCAATTAAAATAAAGTGGAAAAGCAATTAACCTTCTGCAGTGTGGTAGTGAAAGGGTTAACAATTTGTCGTGTGGCAGTGAAAGGGTTCATATGGACCCCCGCCCCCCCCCCCCCTGCCCTAGTGACTTCATAAACGGATTTAACCTACACTTGCAAACCTATATGCCCTCAAAGCCACTTACTCTGACAGAGCTGGTCTCGAGTTTCCAAAGCGCTTTACAATTCGTTCCTCACATTTCACCCCCTTCACTCACACACACATTCACACACACGTTCACACACACGTTCACACACACACACACATTCACACACACGTTCACACACACACACACACGTTCACACACACACACACACTGACGGCGGAGGCGACCGTGCTGCGAGGTGCCGACCTGGGCCCCGTTCCCCGTACCTGGATAACTGAGTTAGCCGGATAACTTTCGGTTAAGTCTGACTTAAGCCGGACTTTCCGGTTCCCCGTACCTGGGTTTTCCAAATCACCATGACAACAGATCCAAAAGTTTGAGCCTGGTCGAAAGCAGGGTTTAAGTTCAAGTTAGCCGGATCAACCATCGCCACGCCCCCGCAAAGGAGTGACAGCGCGTTTCCTGAAATTATTCCCACAGTCTAGGATCTGCGTTATACCATTCTGAATTACGTTTTTGTGCTCCATTCTTCCAGAGGGGTCTTTTGAAATGTAAAATAGACCCAAAATGCTGATACTAAATTCACTTTGTCCTAAATAATGCACGTTATATACCGTGGCGCTCGCTCGGTGCAACAACAACAAAATAAAGAATATTCTAAACACGGGTCTCTCGTTCATTAATGTATAAACAATGAATTTATCCCATCTGGCACAGTGGCGTAGCGGTAGTGCTCAAGCCTGGCAATCCGGCGACCGGTGTTCGAAACCCCGTGTTTCCAATATAATTTTTTGGAATATAATATTAATGATTATACGCAAAGGTAGCCTAGTTTTAAGTCGAAATATTATAAATCTACATGCATTGAGGATGTCATTCTTTATATAGCTCTCAACGTGCACCAAATTGAATTATTCCTATATTGCAAAAAGAAGGAGACGACTGGGTTTCGAACCCTGGTCGTCTGCGTGAAAGTCAAAAGAAGAACCCGTTACACCACAGAGAAGATCGACCATACATCAATCAATGGGTAAGGGAGCCGTATCGTTATTCTGTATAACAGTTTTACTAATTATTTTCGCTAGCAAGATCTCATTTGATTATTCAATCCAGCAGGCAAGTTTAAAGAAATATAATCTGATTGATTGAGGTAATGAGGGACTTGAAATTAGCCTATAGATAACGCATTTAACTTGTCGGCGAGGCGATTGAGCCGTACTGCAATATGTTACTAAAGTTTTAAATCAATTAATCAATCAATGCCGCTAGAGAATCAGGATCTCTGCTCTCGACACTTGCTGCCTTCTCGGCTGAGGCGGGCACGCGCACTTATCCTGGGTCTCAAGTCTGGCTTGAGTTAACGAGACTGAATCCACCTTCGAGGAACAGGAAAATCCCGGCTTCAAACATCGGGTTAACTGAATCTGGATAATGACATCTTGATCGACTTAGTTGAACCAGGTACGGGGAATAGGGCCCTGCTCATCGGGAGCAGTTAGGGGGTTAAGTGTCTCGGCTCAAGGACACTTCAACACGCTGCCACCAGGGGGAGCGGGGAATCGAACTGGGAACCTCTGGATTACCAGACGACTGCTCTACCTCCCGAGCCACTGTCGCCCCCCCCCCCCCCCCCCGCCCCCATGTGCCGTTAACCCTTTCACTACCACACTACAGACAGTTAACCCTTTCACTACCACACTACAGAAGGTTAACCCTTTCACTAGCACACTACAGAAGGTTAACCCTTTACTATCACACTACAGACGGTTAACCCTTTCACTATCACCCTACAGACGGTTTTCTGTAGTGTGATAGTAAAGAGTTAACCTTCTGTAGTGTGGTAGTGAAAGGGTTAAAGCCCCTGTGGCTGCTTTACAAAGCTACGGGCTAAGTAGCCAGAGTAACCCAAAGCTTTTCTACATTTTTACAAAGTCTTATAAAGACTAAGTACACACACACACACACACACACACACACACACACACACACACACACACACACAGGCTAATCTCTCGCCTTCAACCATCAACCCCTGGTCTCTCTGCGCTCGCAGCAGCTATTAGGAAGCACATGTGACTGGTGGTCATGCTCCACTCTGAAATACCTTCCAGGCCCGGCAACAGTGACACCCGCGTGAACTTCAGCTTCAACATCAGCTGAGAGTCAATTATGTTGCCATGGCTACCGGCCCGGGCTCCTGAGACTGTCTGTCTGTCTGTCTGTCTGTCTGTCTGTCTGTCTGTCTGTCTGTCTGTCTGTCTGTCTGTCTGTCTGTCTGTCTGTCTGTCTGTCTCTCTGTCTCTCTGTCTGTGTCTGTCTGTCTGTCTGTCTGTCTGTCTGTCTGTCTGTCTGTCTGTCTCCTCTGCTATTGCAACCACATTCGGTGGACATGTGTAGAATATATGATGTCTGGGAGACCATGGCAAGGTTGGTGCCATTTGGCCAATAGGTGGAGCTGTAGCAGCATCATCATGAGTTAAATAGCCATAAAGCTCAGTCTGTCCTTCGCATCATTTATCTCAAGAACCGCTTCCTTCCAACCATTTCACGCTTTGTGGGTGTGTTGCTGACGGTCCACGCGAGTGTGGCGTCCAATGTGATTGGATAAATTTGCGCTTCTCCACAACGCTGCAAGCTGCAATACACTGGTTCTCCACAACGCTGCAAGCTGCAATACACTGCTTCTCCACAACGCTGCAAGCTGCAATACACTGCTTCTCCACAACGCTGCAAGCTGCAATACACTGGTTCTCCACAACGCTGCAAGCTGCAATACACTGGTTCTCCACAACGCTGCAAGCTGCAATACACTGGTTCTTGACAACGCTGCAAGCTGCAATACACTGGTTCTCCACAACGCTGCAAGCTGCAATACACTGGTTCTCGACAACGCTGCAAGCTGCAATACACTGGTTCTCCACAACGCTGCAAGCTGCAATACACTGGTTCTCCACAACGCTGCAAGCTGCAATACACTGCTTCTCCACAACGCTGCAAGCTGCAATACACTGGTTCTCCACAACGCTGCAAGCTGCAATACACTGGTTCTCCACAACGCTGCAAGCTGCAATACACCATGGTTCTTGACAACGCTGCAAGCTGCAATACACCATGGTTCTTGACAACGCTGCAAGCTGCAATACACGAGAAGGCCTGGCCTATAGGGCGGAGGTTGATGAACTGGCACGCTGGTGCCGGGATAACAGCCTACTCCTGAACATTGGTAAAACCAAAGAGCTGATCATGGATTTTAGGAGAATACCGCAGGGGACACACACACCACTGTGGATAAACGGGGCTACCGTGGACAGGGTGAGCAGCTTCAAGTACCTGGGGGTCCACATCACAGAGGACCTGACATGGTCAACACGCATAGATTCTGTGGTAAAAAAAAGGCGAAACAGCACCTCTATCACCTGAGACAGTTAGTTCAGACTGAGTATCGCGGGAAGATACTCCACTCCTTCTACTCCGGGGCTGTAGAGAGCATTCTGACTGGAAGTATCACTGCCTGGTTTGGAAACAGCACGGCACAGGACAGGAAGGCCCTCCAGAGAGTGGTGCGCTCAGCAGAGCGTACTGCGGGTGTTGCACTACCACCCCTATACACCGCGGTTCTCCACAACGCTGTGTACGTGCTCTGAATGGCCACGTTTTGAACATGTGCACTAGTTAGGCTAAATGTAAGGACATGCAGCATTAAAAAAGGGATAGTTAGAATTGTATTTACATTATTAACTTGTATGAAATACTTGGCAGTACTGTAATCTATACGTAACCGGGTTCCAAACAAGCTAGGACGCTTCGGACGGGCAACAAAAAACGAGGTCTCGAAAATAAACAAGGCATAAGGCGACAAAAGGTTTTAACCTTCCACAACAGAAAACAGAGGTGCGTAGCGACAGTAAGCTAATTAGGTTATGCATCGACTACACTACTGGTGAGTAATTAACACCACTTAATGTCAAGAAATCTGACCTATCCCTTTAATGTTTCCACTGAGATGTAATTAAACAAGTGGTAATATACTATATCTATATGTATGGATACTATATCTATATATACTATATCTATATGTATATATATACTATATCTATATGTATGGATTCTATATCTATATGTATATATATTAAATCTATATGTATATATATACATATAGATACTATATCTATATCTGTACATCCCTTACCTACTCTTACCAGTTATACCGCTGGCCAGTATGACTTACTACTACCATAGTGTTTTATAGCTGTATCACTGTACACATTAATACTACAATGTTTACTACTGCACTTTAGTGTTACATTTGCACTCTGGTTGGATGCAAAACATATTTTTGTTGTACCGTACATGTGCTGTATAAATGACAATACATGTTAATCGAATGTAATCCAATCTATAGTTAATTATGGAATATAGCAGTCCGAGACCTGCCGCTTTATAACGTTCCAAGTTCATTACTTATCAATTTTGAATTGTAATAATGACTAATGTTACCACAGGGCGCTTCCTGCAGATGGCCTGAGACCAGGAAGGCTTCGTCATAATAAATCAAATAAAATGTACATTTGTTAAGGCCCGACAACACACGTTAAATGTCCCCATGGGCCGAACACGTCTTCTTTAAATAAGTCAAGAAGAAACATCGCAATAAACTGAGAACAAAACAAAGAACACCATGAAATACAAAATAAAATGTAAAATAAATAAATGCAACACTCCCAGTCCCAGACATACCCCACGCGAAGCTAAGGAAACACTCACTAAAAACCTAGCAATAGGAAAAAAGCACCACAGGCAACGTGGAGGAGAGAAACCTTAGGGGGGGATCTCCCTTCTTAGATGTCGGTGATAGTAATGTTGCTATGGATGATCAATGGGTGAAGAATAAAACAGGCAAAACAGTTGGTAAGTATGTACATATATACGTGTAATAAAACACAAGCATCAGTGTCTCTTCCCTCTTTGTTTTTCCTGGAGAATCACAGGTCGAGAAAGACTGTAATAAACAACTATCCTGCTGAATAAAAGTCGCCTATTTCCCAGATGACATTATCATCAATGACGGTTTATCTAAGCCAGGCAGATTTGATTTGATTTGATTTTTATGTATGCAAATGTCAACCTCACCATGAGAAAATTCAAATAACATGATCATAACCAAACCAATTTCAAATGTATCATCAAGGTCTATATTTTGAAGTACAAAATAGATTTGATCGTAATATTTATGAGAATGCATGTTTTTTCACACTACAGGGAGGAGACACAATGATGTAAAAATTAATTTTTCGGTTAACCTAATTGTATGACTTTCTGAATGGCCAGAATGGCAAAAGAAATCAGCAGATATTTTTCTAACCTCACCTTTGGTCATGAAGGGCTGTTGTATCAATATGTGAATCAATTATGTACTTTGTGTCTTTCCATTGGCAGGTGAAGCATGCTGTTATAATGCCCCTTTATGGGACAGCGAATGTAACATCCATAACGTTTTCCAGGAAAAGTTGTCATAAAACATGCATCTGGAATGCAATGTCAACCAAACTTCCTAAGCAAAGCTAACTTTTATAAAGATGACATATTAGCAACAATTAGTCATTCTGGTCTTATTTTTTGTATTCTTTACAAGTGTTATGGATGTTACCGTTATGGATGTTACATTGCAAGTGACGGATGTTACATTGCGAATGTGTGTTGTTAAGTCCGATTATGACCCCTTTGTTTGAAGTATAATTTACACATTTTAGTTACACTTATTGAGATAAAGATGAGCCTGCAATAAGAAATGTTTTGACCTTTTGGATTTTGAGATAGGTGACAAAATACACAGCGTTATGGATGTTACGGAAATTGACAAGCTTTTCGGACTCACTGAACACATGATGAAAACTCTGTGAATATCTTTTTCAAAGAATAACATATTTACTATCACTTTGTAGGGAAGGGTTTGAGGTACCCAAAAAGCACATTCAGGAAAACCTGGCATTTCCTCTCAAGGAATGAATCACAAAAAAGTGCCGTTATGGATGTTACATTTTTGCGTTATGGATGTTACACGTCTGAAATAGACAAAAAACACTATCAAAAATGTGTGTTGTTAAGTCCGATTATGACCCCTTTGTTTGATTTAAATCAGAAGTATTTTATGACTCCTTGTTTGATTAAAATCCAACATATTTCCAGACACAACTTTTTCACACGTTGTTGGTCTAGGCAGAGCAGTGTCCACGTTAGCCTACTGCTAATCGGCTGCTGTCGGCCATCTCCCCCTCGCGTCTGCTCAGCCTACATGTGTATTTGTTATTGTTTTGCAGAGTATCGTGACAAGAAACCCACCCCAAAAAACACAGAAACCCCAAATGAAACCAAACAGAAAGTAAATGAGTATTATTGCAGGGACGACATTTCAAGACAGGCCCCAGGAATGAAGGATGCAGTGACCATAAGAGAAGGAGTCAAGCAGAGGGTTCAGAAACGCCACATGTCCATGTCCCTTATGGAGGCTTACCGCTGCACTTCCAACCAAAGAGGACAAGTCCTGGGTCAGTTTTGATCAGATTCGTGAACACCTCAATCCTCACATGGATAACAGAGGGAGATACCATTTCTCTGAACCAGTCCAGGCAGAGTGAATTGGACTTGATTTTTTATAACTTTCTTTTTCATGGTGAGGTTGACATTTTCATGGAATTGCTCCAAAACTCATTTTCTGATTTAACCGATATTAATATTGCTGTTCTCTGTATAGAAAACACTTTTTTATGTTAATCAAATAAAGAGCTATTTTCAAAAAACAGACGTGTAACATCCATAACGCAAAAATGTAACATCCATAACAGCACTTTTTTGTGATTCATTCCTTGAGAGGAAATGCCAGGTTTTCCTGAATGTGCTTTTTGGGTACCTCAAACCCTTCCCTACAAAGTGATAGTAAACATGTTATTCTTTGAAAAAGATATTCACAGAGTTTTCATCATGTGTTCAGTGAGTCCGAAAAGCTTGTCAATTTCCGTAACATCCATAACGCTGTGTATTTTGTCACCTATCTCAAAATCCAAAAGGTCAAAACATTTCTTACTGCAGGCTCATCTTTATCTCAATAAGTGTAACTAAAATGTGTAAATTATACTTCCAATTCAAATCGATGCCTTGTCAATGTTAAGTTAAGTTTCCAATGTTCTCTCTGAATGTAACATCCATAACGCTGGAATTGCCCACGGGCCATTTAACATTTTATACATATTATGTCCCAGTTTCAGAAAGGAGACCGTCTGCTCCACATGGAGCCATCCCACCTCATTGAAGTGACATGGCTCAATATGGGTTCGAGGTGGCAGATTTAGGGACCAATCGTATGGTCTTATTTTGGCTGGTTTGTAGCCTGTGTTTACTTTCCACTGTAACACCACTATACCAGTACGTACAGGCAGCAACAGGGGTGTGTATAGACTAATTGAAACAGGCTGCACTCCCAGGGGTGGAGAATGATGTGATTAGCCTCCATGGAAAACCATGCTTGTTGCAACTGTGTGTGTGTGTTGTCTCGAAGGGCACGACTAACTAACTGAACAGGTGCAGTCAACAGGTCCGTTCCAGTCTAGTTGCAAAATCAACACTGCTTCGTCTACATTTCACTTCAGTAGAACTTGTCAAGTTTCATTAGTGTGTTACCTCTAAAGTCGTCTACTAGTAAACTCGTGACCACTGCTGTCATCTGCTGTCTCCAGGTGTCAATGACAATGACACTATGTAACAACCCATCATCTACACACATCCACATGTACACACTCACTTTATAATTGTTGTTTTGTTTTTAGGACTGACATTTATGTTGCACTCATATTTAGTTATTTTAATTTACGTATGGTATGCCTATGCTTACGTTGTGTCAGAATTGTTTCATGTGTAGTGCGTTCATCTCTATGTAACTGTTGCTATGTTTTACTTCCGCGAAGCACTTTGTGATTTTATCTGTGAAAGGTGCTATACAAATAAAGTGTACTTACTTACTTACTTTAAACAAACACTCACCTTACCACTCACTTTATTCACTTTAACACACTTTATATTTATCTATTATTAAAGAGATTTGCACCACATTCATACCTCATTTGCACCCTACCCCGTTTTGTACCTCTGCATTCTACCTCACTGTTACTCAGTATTGTATATATGTGTATATTGACTTTACTTACTTTTTCCTTGCTTCTTAATTACTTGTTTTACTTATTCTCTTTTTACTGTACGTAGCACACTCTCAGGGGCTCATACAGAAACAAGCATTTCATCATAAAGTGTTCTGTATTTTGTTGTGACAAATAATAAACAAACTTGAAACTTGAACTTGTCAGGCTCCATTCATTTTGAGGACCAAGTCTAAATATCATACTTCTGAAGTATAAACAAACTATATATACGGTGATATTATTCTGTGTAATCGATTTTTTGTTTTTCTGTGTCAATGGTTTCTTTGAGCTATTGTTGTCATTTTCAAATGATGAGTATAGGAACTATTTTTCCCACTGGAGGTGCAGTTTGACCAACTGTCAACTTCTCACACAATGTTTAGAATCTTTCCTCCAGCGAGGCGGCAGGTGTAACCATGGTAACCACTCCCCAAACATTCCACGCGGGTCAAAGATACACTCAAACTTGCAACAACTTGACCGGATTTTTTTTTTTTTTTAGTAATACATCTGTAAAGAAGACGCATCAAATGTCAAAACAAACACGTACCTTTGATCCAGAATTGTCTGTTTTATTGAAATCTTTATACTTCATAAATGATATTTAGACTATGAATGGAAGTGAACGAGGAGCCTGACACCTGGGCGGACACGTGGTGTTGTTGACCGCGGATGACAGGGACAGGAGTGGTCACTAGCTTACTGCTGGAACTGACCGGTTCTAGTACAGAGGAATAGACCCGGGGAGTGAGGTTCCACCTGTGCCCCCCCATTGAGATCAAAACTAGTAACTGTAAGTATCGCAGCCAAACCGTATTGTTGTGTAGGTAGTAGGTACGTAATATCGTTTTAATTTAAAGGGAACACGCCAACATGTTAAAGCACAAATTTGTTTACAGTCTTCTCCAGACAGAGAGACAAGAAGATAGATACCAGTTTCCTCTCTGTGCGTTCAGTAGAAAGCTATCTGGCTGCACGTTAGCCTAGCTTAGCACAATGAATGGAAGCGGACATGACCGGTTAGCCTATAGGCATTGTCCAACTAACACCTCTCCCCCACGAAGGCTAAGCGGCCATGTCCGCTTCCATTCATTGTGCTAAGCTAGGCTAACGTGCAGCCAGATAGCTTTCTACTGAACGCACAGAGAGGAAACTGGTATCCATCTTCTTGTCTCTCTCTCTGGGGAAGACGATAAGCTAATTTCCCAAAATGTTGGCGTGTTCTTTTAAAGGAAGTGCACAGTAGAGCCAGACCCACATGTTACAACGACAACGGCATCTCTCACTATCCCCGTGCCTTTTGCACCATTATGACATGATGAAATTAAATAAAAAAACGTGTCTGATTCGGATGATAGCGTCACGCAAATTGACCTAAATCCATGTATGGCTCCATTCCACTAAATATGGTATTTATTTATCTATAGACTAGTATGAATTACACCACAGCAGAGCAGCCAAGCCAACATACCCATTATCCTGTAAACAGAGAGAGCAGGACTGGATACACAGAGAGCAGGATTGGATACATATTAGAGAGCAGGATTGGATACAGAGAGAGCTGGATTGGATACAATAGAGAGCAGGATTGGATACAGAGAGAGCTGGATTGGATACAATAGAGAGCAGGATTGGATACAGAGAGAGCTGGATTGGATACAATAGAGAGCAGGATTGGATACATAGATAGCAGGATTGGATACATAAAGAGCAGGATTGGATATATAGAGAGAGCAGGATTGGATACATAAAGAGAGAGCAAGATTGGATACATAGATAGCAGGATTGGATACATAGATAGCAGGATTGGATACATAGATAGCAGGATTGGATACATATAGAGCAGAATTGGATATATAGAGAGAGCAGGATTGGATACATAGAGAGAGCAGGATTGGATACATAAAGAGAGAGCAAGATTGGATACATAGAAAGTAGTGATGCACCGATGTGAAAATTGTGGCCGATACCGATAACCGATATTAATATTGCTGTTCTGGCCGATACCGATATTTACCGATGTCGATATCTCTGTATGGAAAAAACTTTTTTATGATAATCAAATAAAGAGCTATTTTCCAAAACACATAATTATTTTACTTTTGTAACTTATTTTCAGAAATTACTGATATTTTGAAACTATTTAAGGCCAAAACATGTCAAAAGAAAAAAATAAGATTTAAGAAAAGAAAAAAAATCCGAGTTCCGAGCTGAGGGTTTTTTCAACCTGTAACTTGTTCTTGTCAGAGACCAACAGGGCTGAGTCGTCCGCAAACAGGAACAAGTTGCAGTCACAAGCTGACGACATGGCATTTGCATAAATTAGGAACAGTAGCGGTCCTAGTATGCTTCCTTGTGGAACACCACAGCTCACGGTGAGGGGGGGGGATAGGGACCCATATCGGCCCTATCTTGATATCGGACCGATACCGATGTGTAAAAACACGGCCATATCAGCCGATATTATATCGGCGGCCGATATATCGTGCATCACTAATAGAAAGCAGGGTTGGATAAATAGAGAGCAGGATTATACATAATAGAGCAGGGTTGGATACATAGGCATGGTCATGCTGGACCTACAAAAAGCCTTCGACACTGTCAATCACTCCATTCTGATTGACAAGCTAAAAGCAATTGGTTTTGATAGTCTATCAGTAAGCTGGATGCAATCCTACCTGGAGGGGAGAGAACAGATGGTGGAGGTAAACGGTACCCTATCCCCCCCCCCCTCACAGTGAGCTGTGGTGTTCCACAAGGAAGCATACTAGGACCGCTACTGTTCCTAATTTATGCAAATGACATGTCGTCAGCTTGTGACTGCAACTTGTTCTTGTTCGCAGACGACTCAGCCCTGCTGGTCTCTGACAAGAACAAGTTACAGGTTAAAAAAACCCTCAGCTCAGAACTCGGCAGAATCTGCACCTGGCTCGCTGATAACCAACTATCATTACACCTGGGCAAAACAGAGTCCATTCTCTTCGGATCAAATAACAAATTCAGCAAGACCGACGGCTTCTCAGTTACAGTGGGTGACAAATGACAATATTGTCACAAGGAAAGATGAAATTACCTACCTGGGTTCCATCCAAGAGGCAAATCTTTCATGTGACAAAATGGCATCCAAGGTAATAAAAAAAGTCAACCAACAAACTCGATTCTTGTACCGGATCTCCTCTCTGGTAAACAAGAATACCCTGAAGACTCTGGCAGGAGCACTCATTCAAGGGTACTACGACTATGCTTGCACCTCATGGTACCAAAGCACCTCAAAGGCGCTAAAAACTAAATGACAAACATCACAAAACAAACTGGTCAGACTACTACTTGACCTGACTCCTAGAACCCACCTCACCCCTGCCCACTTTGACAACCTAGGATGGCTTAGAGTAGACGACAGAGTACAGCAACTTGGAATGGGCCTGGTCTACAAGATACACTACACGACCAAGGTACCCATGTACATGTCAAAATACTTCCCAAAGGTCAGTGAATACCACGATCACAACACCAGAGGGAGCTCCACAAATCATGTTAAACCCTGATTCGGCTCAAACAAGGGACTAAACACGTTTCGCAATTATGCCACATCAATGCCCTACCCAAAGCTGTAAAGGAATGTGAATCACTACCCACTTTCAAAACCACTCTCAAAGAACACCTACGGGAGACTGCAATTAGAAACTGGCCACCGTAAATGTCCTAACCCAACCCCCTCCAATGTACAGTAAATGACCAAGTATGGTTGTCAATATTCCAATGTACAGTTTTGCTTGTACAGTTGTACAGTGTCCCCCACCCACCCCTCCTACCCTACCCCCCCGCCCCCCACCCCACCTACCCAACCTCCTCCAATGTACAGTTTCTACGTCAAATGTATATACACTCTTTTCTGGACTCTTTTTGTATCACAAACAGTACTGTATTTGCAAATCTGGCATGTCATAAATGTACAGATGTAACAGTACTGTCTATCTGTATGTTGTGTATGTCATATATGTTATGATGAATTGAAAATGGGGGACCCTGATGTAAACAAGACGAAAGTCTTTCTCTGGTCTGCATCCCCTTAACAATTGTATGTATTGAGCTGTACTGTATTGTACCCATTCTGCAATCTGTTAATACAGTTTTCAATCAATCAATCAATCAATCAATCATAGAAAGCAAGATTGGATACATAGAGAGCAGGATTATACATAATAGAGCAAGATTGGATACATAGAGAGCAGGATTATACATAATAGAGCAAGATTGGATACATAGAGAGCAGGATTATACATAATAGAGCAGGATTATACATAATAGAGGCAGGGTTGGACACTACTACACAGTAACTAACTCGTGATGACGCACGCCCTGCACTGTGTGTGCTACTGAAGTGTGGATCAACGTGCTGATATTAAAACTTGCACACAGACAGTACATCCCATAAGTGACTGGTAGCTGTGGCTCTAACCTGCTGGTCCAGTTCCCCACATTTATAGCTCTTCTCCTGCCACCAACTCTGCTGCTGTCAACACATCATAAACCAGCACATGATGATGATGATCTATCTAACGAGCAGGACCTGCTGTGTGGTATTATGATGATGTGCTAGTTATGATGTGTTGACAGCAGAGTTTGTGACCCCGACAGACACACATATAAGTCAGTGTGTGAACCGACAGATCGCCCTGTCTGTCTGTCTGTGTGTTTCCGGGACCGGGAGGACCACACAGCCTCATCCATCACGGCGGGGTCCCTCCCGGGGGTCGCGGGCCTCACCTTGTGCCCCTCCTCGGGGTGACAGCAGCAGCGGTGCTGGTGGTGCTGGAGGCTCCGCACCGCGCCGTTCCTCCTGCCGTCCGCCGGGTCCCGCAGCCCGTTCTTGGCCCCGCGGTGCTGCAGACACACTCCCCCGCCGGTCACCGCCGAGCGGTCGGTCATGATGATGCTGCTTGTTGTTATCACGGTCCTCCAGGTCGCATGTAGAGACAGACGGGACCGGGACCACCGGGACCACCGAGACGACCTGCCTCCTGCTGCGGTTGTAGTAAAAAATAAAAATAATAATAATAATAAAATAAAATAAAATTGACCGTATATCCGAGCTTGGCTTGTCTCTCTCTCTCTCTCTTTTTTATTTTATTTTTTTTGTTGCAAAAGCCACCACCGACCTACCGACCGGACCGACCCCCCACTTTCACCCCCGAACACATAAAAAAAAAAAAGCCACTAAAATGAGGAGGAACCTGAACCGAGTCCCAGGCGGCTGCAGCCCCGACGCGACGACACACCGGAAGTCGACGCCCCCATAGCGAGCCGCGTCACAGAGCCAGTGATATCGGTGCCTGGCTGGAGGGGGCGTGGCCTGTGGTGGAGCGCCAGATGATGCGTGAACTGGAGGGGGCGTGGTCTGTGGTGGAGCTTCGGCGGAGGGGGCGTGGCCTGTGGTGGAGCTTGTCAGATGATGCGTGAACTGGAGTAGCCTTGTTACTCTGCCCTTTTTTTCTTTTTTAAAATCTGCTCATCAAATGTTGGAACACATGATGGAACATGTTGGAACATGGAACGCTGCCTGTGTGTTTGTGTGTGTGACGTCGTGGACCTATTAATTAACCCTTTCACTGCCACCCGACAGCAAGTTAACCCTTTCACTGCCACCCGACGACAGCAGGTTAACCCTTTCACTGCCACCCGACAGCAGGTTAACCCTTTCACTGTCACCCGACGACAGCAGGTTAACCCTTTCACTGCCACATGACAGCAGGTGGTTAACCCTTTCACTGCCACCCGACGACAGCAGGTTAACCCTTTCACTGCCACACGACAGAAGGTTAACCCTTTACTATCACACTACCGGTTAACCCTTTACTATCACACTACCGGTGTCGTGATAGTAAAGGGTTAACCTTCTGTAGTGCGGCAGTGAAAGGGTTAAAGGGAGAGTCCACGCAAAAACGACTAGAGAGATTATTCAACTCTCTATTCAACAATGTTCAAATATTGAATTCATGGAATGTGAATATTGAGATGTGCTCTGTAGATTGTGAAACGCTTTTTTGTGTTTTTTCATGTTATGGAACTGTGCATTACCATGAAAGGAATAAATATTAATTCAAATAAATTATGTTGTTTTAATATTACAATATAAGTAAGGAGCCACACTTCACTGCCATATCACATTATTGTTCTACAAGGAGGAAACATAGTATTTCATGAGACAAGCATATATTACATACTGTAAGGTAATATACAATAACATAATATAACTCATTGGGGTGCCTTAGTGATGTTTTAATAGACAGTGGGAAGACTGAGAGGGAGACAGAGTAGGGGAGACACAGGAGAGAAGGTTCTTTATTGAGACAGTAGGAAGGCTGAGAGGGAGACAGAGTAGAGGAGACACAGGAGAGAAGGTTCTTTATTGAGACAGTAGGAAGGCTGAGAGGGAGACAGAGTAGAGGAGACACAGGAGAGAAGGTTCTTTATTGAGACAGTAGGAAGGCTGAGAGGGAGACAGAGTAGAGGAGACACAGGAGAGAAGGTTCTTTATTGAGACAGTAGGAAGGCTGAGAGGGAGACAGAGTAGAGGAGACACAGGAGAGGAGGTTCTTTATTGAGACAGTAGGAAGGCTGAGAGGGAGACAGAGTAGAGGAGACACAGGAGAGGAGGTTCTTTATTGAGACAGTAGGAAGGCTGAGAGGGAGACAGAGGAGAGGAGACACAGGAGAGAAGGTTCTTTATTGAGACAGTAGGAAGGCTGAGAGGGAGACAGAGTAGAGGAGACACAGGAGAGAAGGTTCTTTATTGAGACAGTAGGAAGGCTGAGAGGGAGACAGAGTAGAGGAGACACAGGAGAGAAGGTTCTTTATTGACAGTAGGAAGGCTGAGAGGGAGACAGAGTAGAGGAGACACAGGAGAGAAGGTTCTTTATTGAAACAGTAGGAAGGCTGAGAGGGAGACAGAGTAAGTTTTCAAGTTCAAGTTTCTTTAATAGTTGTCATACAGAAGTACAGAATACTTTTGTACAAAATGCTTCTTACTGTTGCGCTCCAGAGACTGTGCATGACAAGATAAGTATGAAATAAAAACATAGTAAAAATTAGAAGTAAAAAAGAGGTCACAGTGTTCAGTTTAGACATATGTACAATGTTCGTAGACGTAGTTACCATACAATATACAATACTGTGCAGTGTACTAATATACAATACTATATAGTGCAAGGCATAAATGGACGAGGTGCAGTTTAGGTACAATTCACAGTAGGTGTACGAGTTGTAGTGCAAATCCTTTATCAATAAATATAAAGTGTAAGTGTGTTTGTGTGATCTAAAGTGTGGAGAGTGGGTGCTGCAGTGTGTTGTTTGTTTGAGTGAGTGTGTGCTTGTGGGTGTGTGTGCTGTGTGCATTTGATGGTTGTTGCATAGTGATTATTGTTCGTTTAGCGATTATTGTTCGTTTAGCAGCCTGATGGCCTGGGGATAGAAGCTCCTTCTGAGTCTTTCTGTGCTCGCCATAAGACTCCGGTATCGCTTGCCTGACGGCAGCAGTTCAAAGAGGCAGTTGTTCGGGTGGCTCGAGTCCTTAATAATTCTCTTAGCCTTCCCCTTGCACCGCTTGTTGTAAATGTTCTGGAGGGTGGGAAGCCCCCCTCTAATTGTGCGTTCGGCTGAACGTGTCACTCTTTGTAGTCTGCTACGGTCTTGTGCAGTGCTATTCCCAAACCAGGAGGTGATGTTGCCGGTCAGGATGCTCTCTATTGTACATGAGTAGAAGTTCCTAAGGATCTTCTGACTGACTTGGAACTTCCTTAGGCGCCTGAGGAAGTAGAGGCGTTGTCGTGCCTTCTTCACAACACTGTCAATGTGTGTGGTCCATGTCAAGTCCTCGGATATGTGGGCTCCGAGGTACTTGAAACTGTTCACTCTCTCAACTGGTGCCCCGTCGATGCTGAGGGGGCTGTAGTCCTTGACCCCCGACCTCCTGAAGTCCACAATCATCTCTTTTGTTTAGCTGACGTTCAGGGAGAGGCAGTTCTCCTGACACCACTGTGACAGGTTCTCTACCTCTTCCAGGTAGGCCCTTTCGTCGTTGGCAGAGATCAGGCCCACCACTACTGTGTCATCAGCAAATTTGATGATGGTGTTGTTGTTCCGCTGTGCTACGCAGTCATGTGTGTACAGGGAGTAGAGGAGGGGGCTCAGAACACAGCCCTGGGGGGCCCCTATGTTGAGCGTGATGGATGAGGAGGTGCAGTTGCCGGCTCTTACCACCTGGGGTCTGCCCGTCAGGAAGTCCAGGACCCACTGGCACAGGTCATAGTTCAAGCCCAGGTCCCTGAGCTTGGCTATGAGTTTGGAGGGGACTATGGTATTGAATGCTGAGCTGTAGTCGATGAACAGCATTCTCACATAGTTCCCCTTCCTCTTGTCCAGATGTGATGCTGCTGTGTGCAGCACATGGGCTATGGCGTCCTCCGTGGACCTGTTGGGGCGATATGCAAATTGCAGAGGGTCCAGGTTGATGGGGAGGGAGGAACAGATGTAGCCCTTCACTAGCTTCTCAAAGCACTTCATGGCTATGGAGGTGAGGGCTACAGGGCGGTAGTCGTTGAGGCAAGCGGGCGTAGATTTTTTGGGTACAGGGATGATGGTGGACTTCTTCAGACAGGTGGGGATGACGGCCTGTTCCAAGGACAGGTTGAAGATGTCAGTGAATACCGGGGCCAGTTGGTCGGCACAGACTTTTAGGACGCGGCCGGGGATGCCGTCCGGTCCTGCTGCCTTCCTGATATCCACTTTTTTAAAGATCCGTCTCACCTCATGCTCTGTTACCCTGAACACTGAGTCTCCATCAGCAGACCCCCCCCCCCCCATTGCCGTGGTTTGTAGGCTGGTGTTGTTATTCACAGCCTCAAACCTCGCATAGAAGGAGTTGAGATCATTTGCTAAGGAGATGTCACTGTTCAGTTTGAGGGGGGTTCCTTTGTAGTCTGTCATTGTTCTGAGGCCCTGCCACATGCCTCTAGAGTCAGCCTGTTCAAACTGAAGTTCAACTTTATCCCTGTAACGCCGTTTTGCCTCTATTACTGCTCTCCTGACGTTGTATCTTGCCATCTTGTGTTCTTCCATGTTGCCTGTCACCAGCCCGGTGTTGTATGCTGATGTGCGCACTTTCAGAGCCTCACGGACGGATTTGTCTACCCAGGGCTTTTGATTTGGGTAGATATTAATTTTGGTGGTGGGGATTATTACTTCTACCTGAGTACAGACATAGTCAATCACCGTTTCGGTGTATTCGTTAATATTGGCTGTGTTATCACGGAATACACTCCATTCTGTGCTTCCCAGCACTGCTTGGAGTGACTCCACTGACGTCACGGCCCAACGCTTAACCTCTCGCGAGACCACCGGCGTTCGCTTGAGACTCTGTTTGTACTTAGGCAAAAGAAAAATTGCAGCGTGATCGCTTTTACCGAATGGACTAAGAGCCTGTGACTTGTACCCATTCTTAAATTGTGAGTATACATGGTCTAATATGTTCTCGCCTCTGGTGGGACAGGTCACATGCTGATAGAAATTCGGCAGCACCTTTTTAAGACGCGCGCTGTTGAAATCCCCCAAGACCAAAATGGCCGCGTCAACGTTAGCTGCCTGGAGTTTGTTTACCTCGTCGTGAAGTTTTGAAAGTGCGACCTCAGTGTTCGCGTGTGGTGGAATGTACACTCCGATGAGGATGATGGACGTTAACTCTCTTGGGAGGAAGAAGGGTCGACATTTTATCGTGATAAACTCCAGGTCTGGGGAGCAGTGGTTAGACATTTCCTTTGTGTTGCCTACATCGCACCACTCCTTGTTTATCATGAAGGCAATGCCGCCTCCTTTCTTCTTTAATGACTCTTCTGCCGTCCGGTCTTTGCGGAGAACGAAGAAATGGTCTGCCGGTTCTATTGCGTGGTTCGGGACATCTGGACTCAGCCAAGTTTCTGTGAAACAGAGGACGTTACAATCCCGAATGTCCCTCTGGAATTGGATCCTTGCTCTGATGTCGTCCAATTTGTTTCCTATCGATTGCACATTGGCCAACAATATGCTGGGCAATGTGGTTCTGTGTCGTTTGGACCTCAGTCTGTTCCGGACCCCGGCTCTCTTTCCTCGTCTTCGCGGCGGCTTCTTGGCGTCTTGGCCATGGCCGGCATAACAAAGGATCTCGGCGGGCCATTTCTGCTGTTCAGCGATCCGATCCAGAGAGCAATCCAAACGGTAAGTTTTTCTTAATCCAATGTCAATGATTGACTGACGGTCATACACATATAATGCACCAACAGTTGGTGCAAATAAAACTCCTAATACTATAAAAATTAACAAAATAAAGCACAGTCTCGTCGGAGCGATCAGAAAGGCAGCCATCAGAGCGGCGCCAGTGTAATACTTAGTAGAGGAGAGGAGACACAGGAGAGAAGGTTCTTTATTGAGACAGTAGGAAGGCTGAGAGGGAGGCAGAGTAGAGGAGACACAGGAGAGAAGGTTC
This sequence comes from Notolepis coatsorum, assembly GCF_963971535.1. Taxonomy (NCBI): domain Eukaryota; kingdom Metazoa; phylum Chordata; class Actinopteri; order Aulopiformes; family Paralepididae; genus Notolepis; species Notolepis coatsorum. The sequence continues at coordinate 4,267,450 of NC_140167.1, read as the reverse complement.
TTTATTGAGACAGTAGGAAGGTAGAGAGGGAGACAGAGTAGAGGAGACACAGGAGACAAGGTTCTTTATTGAGACAGTAGGAAGGCTGAGAGGGAGACACAGGAGAGAAGGGTCTTTATTGAGACAGTAGGAAGGCTGAGAGGGAGACAGAGTAGAGGAGACACAGGAGACAAGGTTCTTTATTGAGACAGTAGGAAGGCTGAGAGGGAGACACAGGAGAGAAGGGTCTTTATTGAGACAGTAGGAAGGCTGAGAGGGAGACAGAGTAGAGGAGACACAGGAGAGAAGGGTCTTTATTGAGACAGTAGGAAGGCTGAGAGGGAGGCAGAGTAGAGGAGACACAGGAGAGAAGGTTCTTTATTGAGACAGTAGGAAGGTAGAGAGGGAGACAGAGTAGAGGAGACACAGGAGACAAGGTTCTTTATTGAGACAGTAGGAAGGCTGAGAGGGAGACAGAGTAGAGGAGACACAGGAGAGGTTCTTTATTGAGACAGTAGGAAGGCTGAGAGGGAGACAGAGTAGGGGAGACACAGGAGAGAAGGTTCTTTATTGAGACAGTAGGAAGGCTGAGAGGGAGACAGAGTAGAGGAGACACAGGAGAGGTTCTTTATTGAGACAGTAGGAAGGCTGAGAGGGAGACAGAGTAGGAGAGACACAGGAGAGAAGGTTCTTTATTGAGACAGTAGGAAGGCTGAGAGGGAGACAGAGTAGGGGAGACACAGGAGAGAAGGTTCTTTATTGAGACAGTAGGAAGGCTGAGAGGGAGACAGAGTAGGGGAGACACAGGAGAGAAGGTTCTTTATTGAGACAGTAGGAAGGCTGAGAGACATGGCAGGGTAAAGGCTTACATCAACTAGGACAGATTGTGACGGATGGAGAGACTTTAATGAGTTGAAAGATTTGTATTATTTAAGAGATTGTGATTTCATGCTATACTTTCAGTTAAGATCTGTTGTAAGATCCCTTTCGCGATATGGGGATCTATGCAAGGCTATGGATGACAGATTAAGAGGGATCGCTTCAGATAGGAAGTCAGTTTCCAAAATGTTTTTGTGAGTTAAGCGTACAGTCATGTTGAATTGGAAGATACAAAAACCAAATAGTTTTTGCATTGACACCTGGATGAGGGATTTCATGGACCTATTGCCAATGGAACGAGCAACTTCGACGCTCGCTGAACATGACCGTGGAGAGGACGGCCCCTGGATCTTTATAAGGACATATCTGGAGAATAGACTGTATGACTGAATGTAGAAGTGTTTGATATGCACCCCCCCCCCTCCCCCCCATTTGTTAGTGCGTCTTGTTTTGTCTGTATGGTACTATATTTATGTTGAGCTGTTTTGTGTTACAAACTATTAATACAAATTTAAACAAAATTAAGAATACATGCTATCTAGTGTCAGTAAACAGTAAATTGACAGTATTTGTATTATTACAAGCTTGTAAGCATAGAGACGCACTAGGCCTGTGAGAATCACAAACACAAGTTCATCATTTAGTTATTTTATACTTTTTGATATCTATCTTGATTTTTATTCAGTGCTTTTATCAGTCTGCTCACCAGTCAACCTAAGAGCTCGAGTCTTCAAATGACTTCCTAAAACACCTTTTCACCTCCCCCTCGAGTCAAGGGTAATTACAACGTCTTGCCTTTCACTCATCCTCCAGTCATATTCCTCCTCCCACTAATTTAAACAGTGTTTTGACAGTTGGTTCAACAGACAAAGAGACCCTGGAGCACTCATACCGTCTACGACGTGTTTACTGCAGGGAGGTGACTGACGTTTGGATAAGCGTCTTCCTTAGAGTCGACAGCAGAACAGAGAAAAGGCAGAGGTATATATATCCTCTCACATAATTAGGTCATTAGATTCGATTCGATTAAAAATGTATTGTCATCACAGCAGCACAACTACAGTACAACGAAAATAGGTTTGGCATCCAACCAGAGTGCAAATGTAACAGTAAAGTGCAACAGTAATATACAATGTACCTGTGATTTAACTGGAATAAAATTCCAGTTAAATCACCTGTACATTGTATATTACACTTTACTTTATAAATTAGTAGTACTACGGAGTAATAATGCTAATCAGATATATGTACAGTGTTATAGTATTATTATGTACGGTCAGTGATACAGGTATAAAGACACTATATGGTAGTACGTCATACCGGCCAGCAGTGTAAACTAGTAAGAGTAGGTACGGGATATGTACAGATAAAGATGTAGTATCTACAGATATGTAAACACGTTTATATGCAGGTATTATATACAGACAGAGGTGGGTAATATATAAATATATATGTAAACTGTATATATATATATATGCAAATCTACTGTCCGTCTCAGTTGTTATTATTAAAGGTGCTATATACATAACATTCAGCCAATAGATGTCGCACTAGAGCACCAGCATGTCATTTAACCAATGAAGACCCAGGGCCTTCGTGCTGTGAGGCGACAGTGCCACCCACTACACCACCATGCCACCCACTACACCACCATGCCACCCACTAACGCTGCCAGGGTTGGTGGTTAAATGGCTGCATTTATAGAGCCGCTTTTATCCAAAGCGCTTTACAATTTTGTTCCTCACATTTTACCCGTTCACTCACACACTCACACACCGACGGCAGAGGCAAACATGCGAGGTGCCGACCTGCTCATCGGGAGCAGTTAGGGGTTAAGTGTGTTGCTCAAGGACACTTCGACATGCTGCCCGGGAGGAGCGGGAATCGAACCGGGAACCTCCGGATTACCAGACGACTGCTCTACCTCCTGAGCCACCTCCAGAGCCCCCAATATGGTTATATTCCCTGTGTAGCTCAGTGGGTAGAGCAAGGCACTAACACTGCCAGGGTTGGTGGTTCGATTCCCTGTGTAGCTCAGTGGGTAGAGCAAGGCACTAACACTGCCAGGGTTGGTGGTCCCATTCCCTGTGAACTGCTGGAGGAGGTTGGTATACTGTGCCCTATACCATCCCTTTGTTTGAATGGTAATTCGGTTTATAAGTGGGTATAGTCTAAAATGTACAATGATTATTGCTACTGTCATTTTGTTTATCTGACAACATTATGGCATTGAAAACATTTGTAACACATCAATGAAGAAAATCATCATCATCAAATGACAGGAAAACGCATCATTATCTCCATTCAAGGGACAGCAGTGCCTCCTGGTGGGCAGACAGAGTAACAGCTCTTCTGTTCCTGTAATGACTCATCTATGGGCTAGTCTCTCACACCTATCGGTCTGGTTATCCCCGGACCCCGGGCGTTCTCCTGTCTCAGGGCTTCACCAGGCAGGACCTGCTTGTTTCAACATCTATAATAATAATAATAATAATAATTATTATTATTATTATTATTATTAATAATTATTAATAAATAACCTTTATCTAACCATTGATATATTAAAAATCTATTTTCCAAAGAGCGACCTGGCCAGCAATGGCAGCAGTTATGGTGATGTTACCCCTCCTGCTGGTAATATGTAGGAACTGTCATCTCGGTCTGGAGACGACAGGATGGCTACGTCATCACATACGGCCCGGACTGGTGTGTGTGTCTGAGCTCGAGCTAGAGGCGGGCAGGTGAGAGCATAACAATAAAGTAATCTATTGAAACACGGTGATCAGAAGTGGTCTAGTTTAACACGCTAGAAAGTAAAGCAATTATGGCTGCTTTCGGAAATATCCCCGCCCCGGAGGGCATGCAGATGTCAGGAGATTCTTGCAAAAACTGGGAAATGTTCCGAGCAGAGTTTGAGGACTTTTCTCTGGCGACAGGTCTGACGGAGAGACCCGCGGAGATACAAGCCGCCACGCTGAGAGGAATAATGGGCAGTGAGTGTCGGCATGTTTACACGCACAATCTTACACTGACCGTTGACCAGAAAAACGACCCAGCTGCCATTCTGGACGCTTTGGAGGACTATTTTAAGCCCGGCGCGAAAAACGTTATATACGAGAGGTACATTTTCGGCTGCTGCCAGCAGGAGGCATACGAGCCGATTGACGGTTTCGTCGCCCGGCTGCGGGAGAGAGCGGCCACGTGCGAGTACCTTGGCGGGCTACGGGATGAGATGCTACGGGACCAGCTCATATTGGGCATTTCAAGTGAAGGAACCAGACGCAGGTTGCTCCGGGAACAGGACTTGACATGGCCAGTAGCTGTGGAAATGTGTCGCCTGGCTGAGGTGACTGAGAAACGTCTGAGGCAGGGTTAGAAATAATAAAAAAAAAAATCAAGGGCTTTTTTTTGCCCCCCCCTTAATTGATGTTCGGGGGCTTTTTTTTTTTTGTATTTCGGGGGCACTGGATTTTTATGATAAACGGTAGGGGTGGTGGGACGGTTCACAAAATGGACGGTTCGGTTCGTATCACGGTTTTGGGGGTCACGGTTTTCGGTTCGGTTCGATATTCGGTTCGACACTTCTTGAGCAGAATCTGCCCATACCTGACTGTGCAGAAGGCATCACTGAGGCTGGGGAGGAGAGACTGATAGACTGTGGGGCGGGGCAGACAGGTGAGCCTCACAGCCCACAAACTCACCACTCACCCGCAGCGCAGAGAGGCCCGCTGCCCGACTGCGTAGCGGCCATTGGTCGCGACCACCTGTGAGACTCAATCTGTAGGCCGCAGGCTTCACCGACCCAAGGCTGAAGGCCTATGGACTTTTGGGACTTACTGTTATGTTAAAAAAACATGTGTGTCTGAGCGCGAGCTAGAGGCTGGCAGAGGCTGTATGTATATCTGAGAGCATAATAATAAAGTAATCTATTGAAACAGCAGCAGTCTCACTCTCATACAGGACAGACAGACTGTCCAGACAGACAGACACGCACGCACACGGGAAGCCATGTGATCCTGTTTCAATCAAAACAATTACAAACATCAATATCACCATGCCTTTAACGTAGTTAACATGAATTAATAGAAGACTAACTCAGTAGTTAAAATGAATTAATAGAAGACTAACTCAGTAGTTTTGAATGAATAGAAGACTAACTCAGTAGTTAGCATGAATGAATAGAAGACTAACTCAGTAGTTAATGTGAATGAATAGAAGACTAACTCAGTAGTTAACATGAATGAATAGAAGACTAACTCAGTAGTTAGCATGAATGAATAGAAGACTAACTCAGTAGTTAATGTGAATGAATAGAAGACTAACTCAGTAGTTAACATGAATGAATATAAGACTAACTCAGTAGTTAATGTGAATGAATAGAAGACTAACTCAGTAGTTAAAATGAATGAATAGAAGACTAACTCAGTAGTTAACATGAATGAATAGAAGACTAACTCAGTAGTTAACATGAATGAATAGAAGACTAACTCAGTAGTTAACATGAATGAATAGAAGACTAACTCAGTAGTTAACATGAATGAATAGAAGACTAACTCAGTAGTTAACATGAATGAATAGAAGACTAACTCAGTAGTTAACATGAATGAATAAAAGACTAACTCAGTAGTTAACATGAATGAATAAAAGACTAACTCAGTAGTTAACATGAATGAATAGAAGTCTAACTCAGTAGTTAGTGGGGCGACAGTGGTTCAGGAGGTAGAGCGGTCGTCTGGTAATTGCAAGGTTCTCGGTTCGATTCCCAATCATCCCGGGTAAGTGTGTCGAAGTGTCCTTGAGCAAGACACTTGACTTAACCCCTAATTGCTCCCAATGAGCAGGTCGGCACCTTGCATGGTCGCCTCCGCCGTCGGTGTGTGAATGTGTGAGTGAACGGGTAAAATGTGAGGAGCAAATTGTAAAGCACTTTGGATAAAAGCTGCTCTATAAATGCACCATTTTGCAAGAAATACCTTGTGTGTGGACGCTAGGGATGTAAAGGTACACGTATCTGGACCTTAGGTTCAGTATGGTTGTGTACCGAACGAATACAACGGTATGTTAGCCAATAGCCACTAATGACCACCCACGGGGGTCTGTTTTTTTTCACAATCTAATATATTTTTTTATATTCAATTATTAATTTCAATATAGAATATTCGTTGACGGCCCTACAAGTACAATTAGTTACTGCACACTACATCACCCCTGAGTGGAACATGGAAAGCCAAACTTTCCCCCACTGTACCGAAAACCCGTACCGTACCGTGGTTTTTGTGTACTGTTACACCCCTAGTGAACGCCCATCCAAAATAAGGGGGGGAGGGGGGCTACTGAGAACTAAGAACAAACGAGTGAATGAACAGCTTCCAACACAGCAGGGCTCCACTGAGTCCACTGTCCCATGATCTACACCGACCGGTAGGAACGTCCCACAGCTGTTCCCCATCAGACTAACGAGCACCACGCCATCTTGCACATGCTGGTCACATGATGCCATCACATGAACCTAAATCTCTGACAGTAGACATGGCATTCATTGCAGACAACACACATATGCTCATATATATTTTACATTTAGTCATTTAGCTGAACGCTTTTATCTAGAGATGTCCGATATTATCGGCCTACCGATATTGGCATTAAAATGTAATGTAATTATCGGTATCGGTTATAAATTATTATTATAATTTAATAAAAAAATATTTTTTAACCTTTATTTACCCAGGCAAGCAAGTAAGAACAAATCCTTATATACAAAAGCAGCCTGACCAAAAAGCAAAAGCCTTTTGAGACTGTTGTGAAGCACTTTGAACTGCAATTTCTGGTTATGTACATGCATATAAGTAAATCAAAGAAAAAATTACAGTAGCAATAGTATACAAGGAAAATTACAATAAATAAGGGAGAAGGAAAGAGAGAAAGAGAGAAAAAGAGGGGAGAACCAGAGGGAGAGAAGAAATGGGGAGATGCACAGATAATGTTAACATTTAGAATGCCTTGTTGAATGCATCCAGTGAAATTAACACATCAATGCATACTTTTATTGTCAAAAGTATGCATAATGTTGTTAATTCCACGACAAGAGATATGTAATGTTAGTTACCTGAAAATATTTTTTTTTAAATTGGGCGGGAAAACCTGCATATATTGGTATCAGTTGATATCGGTATCGGAAATTAAGAGTTGGACAATATCAGTATATCGGTAAAAAAGCCAATATCGATACTTTTATCCAAAGCGACTTACAAGTTCTGTACGACAGGTCAGCAGGAAGGGCACAACTCTTACAGCTGAGTAACAATGTTCATCAAAGTGTTGAAACTTGGGTGCTGCAGTGTTGAGCGCATAGTAGTAGAGACATGTTAGTATAGTAGGAAGTAATATAGACAAGGACGATTATTTAGTGGAAGAGTGCATGATAGAAGACACATCTTTTTATTATATATATGTAACGGTTGTGACATCGTCACCTTAAACTTCGATGCCCCGATGGAGTTTCGAACCGTGGTCTCCCACACCGCGGGCAACAGCACAGACCGCTATACCAAGAAGTGAACTCACTGCTTTGTAACGTGTCTATGTGTCTTTTGAGGATGAGAGTGAGTTTAACCCACAGCACCGCTACTCACCCGTCACTTCACAACATCGGTAGTCTATCGTGACTGCGCTTCACGGTACCATCCGTTACATATTATATAAACACACACAATAGAATAGATAGCTACACTATAAATAGTGTAAGGTGACAATAAATATCCATAGAAAAAAACTATAGGCCTATATATGTACAAAATATATTGAGAGGACAAAACTCAATAGGGTGTCCATACCCACCATCGAGCTTATAGGCCATCATCAAGAGAACATGCAAGAGTACTATAATATTGTACTTTATGAATACAGAGCTATTGTGTGTGTATATAAATGGATGTAATGTGTGTGCAATATATATATATATATATATATATATTCAGGTCCATAAATATTTGGACATCAACACAATTCTCACCATTTTGTCTCTGTACACCACCACGACAGACTTAAAATTAAACAAAGCTTTCAGCTTTAAACTGAGGGTATTTACATCCAAATCAGTGTAGGAATTACAACCGTTTCTACATGTGTCACCCCCCCCCCCCCCCCCCCGTTTTTAAGGGACAAAAAGTAATTGGACAAACTAACAATCATAAATCGAATTGTCACTTTTATTACTTGGTTGCAGTCGATGACAGCCTGAAGTCTGAAACCCAACCAGATGCTCTGCCTCTACTGCAACTCAAAACTAAACTAAAGTCTGCACTCGAAGCACATCTCGACTGTTTCTGGTGCGCAGAGCCAAAACTGTGAAAATGGTGTCAATGTCCAAATATTTACAGACCGACTGTATGTGTGTTGTGTGTATGTGTGTCTGCTATATATGCCATTTCTATGACGCACACAGAGACTCTGTGCACGTGATCGCATCATGTGACTGTAGCGTGCGTTTAATTTAAGTCACATTAGTCCGATGGAGAACAGCTGTGTGAAATGTTACTACTAGTCGGTAGGGCTGACCCCGACTAGTCGAATAGTCGACTAATCGATCGGAAGGAGCCGTAGTCGACTGCCAACCTCTTAGTCAAATGTATATATACACTTTAAAAAAATATATATATAATTCTTTCCAAAAGCAAAGAGGCCTAGAAGCTTTTATTACTTGGTTGCAGTCGATGACAGCCTTTAAGGGAACATTTTCCATGGCACACACCCACGTACATGTACACACACACACACGTACATGTACACACACACACACACACATTGAAATAAGTCACACTTGGCAAATTTAATGACAAGTTACTTTATTAATTGTGTGACACGGCAGTGAAATAAATGGACGGCATACCATGCAATATAGAAACACCAGCATTAGAAATCTGTATCTGTTACATTGTGATGAATAAAAACAGAGACTAGTAAGATAGGCCCCAGCTGTGTTCAACTGGAGAGTGGAATGTGAAACCTAGCTTGTCAAGTCACAGTTCACTTTGTAAACAACATCTATAGTATTGCAATGACGCAATGGAGTGCAAACAAAAATATATATAGCCTTATTACAATGACATTAATACAAAATAATACAATATCAGGCCACTATCCACCATTCAATGCATTGAATTTTACAAACATGTTGGTTGGAGAAGCAGCAGCATCACAGGGTTTGAACCATTTCAAGTACAAAGTTTATTGGCGGCAAATTGTTGTTAAAAAAATAAAACGATTGATATGTGCGGTCATGCCCGAGATTATTACACCACATCTAACATCAGCTTGAGGTGGTATTAAAAACAACACAAAAATCAACTCTACTTTTACATTAAAACAAGTTAAAGGATTCAGTAGTGTAAAACAAAAAAAACAGTGCTTTAAACAAACACTTTGTCTCCAGTACAATGCAACGCAACCCTTCTCGTGCTGCATTCAAAAGCATCGATCCCGTCATGAGCTTAACCCTTTCACTACCAAAGGGTTAACCCTTTCACAACCACACTACAGACGCCGGTTAACAGTCTGTAGTGCGGTAGTGAAAGGGTTAACCTTCTGCAGTGTGGCAGTGAAAGGGTTAAAGGAGAACTGCGAGGATAATTCCAGTCACAAGTTACTTATCGACCTAGACCACCGTTTTTTCCTATTCGTCTGGCATCAAACGGAGCGATTCCCGACGTGACGTGCGCCGTGCGGTCATGTGACGTGCGGTCATGTGACGTGCGGTCATGTGACGTGCGGTCATGTGACGTGCGGTCATGTGACTCGAGTTGTGCGTCTCTCTCTCTGAGCTCAAGCTGCGCTGCAGTCCTCCTCCTCCTGGCTTCAATTAAATCCAATCCAACGGGGCAACAGCCCCCCCAACAAGAGCCCTTTCTTCACAGACTGCTCAGCGTTCACACACTTGGCTGCTGTTTAGGGGATGAGTTAGAATTTTCGATTTCCATGTCAGTGTTAAAAAAAATATATATATTATTATTATTATAAAAAATTTGAAGTGAAGCAAACGATTCTTATTTAAAAAAAAATTATATTTAGAGGCAGCCTAATTTTCATAGCCTCCTAATTGATCTAAAAAGATGCACATGCTACTGTTTCTGTTTGTTTATTAAAACCGGTTGATTGATTGATTGATTGAAAAGTGTATTAACAGATTGCAGAATGGGTACAGTACAGTACGGCTCAATACATACAATTGTTAAGGGGATGCAGACCTGAGAGACTTTCGTCTTGTTTACATCAGGGTCCCCCATTTTCAATTCATCATAACATATATGACATACACGACATACAGATAGACAGTAGGCCAATGCAATGCTGTCATTATAGGCTACGATGGTGAACGGTGTCATTTTGATTTATCGTCTGTCAGCCGAGCCGATCAACGTTCTGAAGGATTATCTGAAGTGCCTATTTATGCGCAATACCGTTTGATTTTAATGATCCATTCTATTAAAAAGAACAACTGAATTGAACTGAAACTGAACATTTTAACTGAATTTAAACTGAAACAGAAAATAACAATTTCGTGGGGGTCGAATTTTCGAATATTCGGTCTTAACACATTAACTGCCACGGAGTTTGCCCGTCTCATACCACTCTCTGCCACCACTCTAAGCCTATGGAGATGTTCACCTTCTTTGCAGGGCTATAACTTTTTAAATTGTATTGCTAAATTGACATTACTATGGCCCATTCAACATCGATTATCTATCGTTCAGGATGTAGGAACGTTATACCGTGATCGTCAGTAAATGCTTTATGTAGTATGGGTGATATATTGATCAGAGCAGTTTGCATTAATAATAATAAACAATCACGCTGAAAATGACGTCAGCGTCCTCTTACCGTTCGCCGATGAGACTGGAGGAAAAAGATCCCACTTATTTGACGTGGATCGACTAGATCCATTTCCAGTTTGTATAATAATAATAAACGCCCAAATCATATCGATTATTGAGTTATGGCAGCGATCCATATACACGGATGTGTGTCTAGAGTCCCGCAACAATATGTGAGTGCCGGACGCATTTCCCAGATGCACGGAGATCTCACCAGAGATCCATTTCCGGTTGTAACTCACCGATCATCCACCAGGCGGCAGTATTGAAGCGTTGCAGAGTTGTGCAGGCTCCCACTGTATCAGCCAAGGCTGGGTGAGGGAATTATGAATACCATGGCGAAAAAATTTAATATGATCTCAATAACGTTGTACGCCGCGGAATGGCAGAATTAGCATGACCTTGAAACACGTTGTACGACGTTATTGGCGCCCAATGTGTTAAGAACAGTAGACTATTTGAAAATTATTTTGGCCAGTCATGCACATCCCTAGTTTAGGGGACATATGTAACGGTTGTGACATCATCACCTTAAACTTCGATGCCCCGAGGGAGTTTCGAACACGGGTCTCACACGCCGCGGGCAACAGCACAGACCGCTATACCAAGAGGTGAACTCACTTCTTTGTAACGTGTCTATGTGTCTTTTGAGGATGAGTTGGTTTAACCCACAGCACCGCTACTCGCCCCAGTCACTTCACAACATCGGAAGTCCATCATGACTGCGCTTCACGGTACCATCCGTTACACATATATCCACTGTTGAATCTGGGTTGAATCACAGCCGGAGGAGCTGCGCAGAACGACTTCAGCCTTGAAGACACACAACTCACTAGAGCCGGGGACAATTGATCAAGTTACAAATTACGATTTTTGTCTTCCCACGATCACAAAAACAAAGATAATCCAGATACAGCGATTATTTGTGCTGCATGCCGCGTTGGCTCTCGTTTTGCCTTGTGTTGTAAACGCAGCACACCCTTCCTTCACAGCGGTGGGCTCCGCCCCTCCAAGTCCAAACAGTAGTTTCAGCTGGTGTTGAGAGGGAGGAGCCACGGCACGTCTTCCGTCGCTTATAGGGCAGTGGTGTAGTGGTTACGTCATTGCCGTTTCCCGTGCGGTCCATCCCTCTTGAAATCGCAATGTATTTCCAATGGACCCATTTCTAAATAGTCTTGTTTAAAACAAATAAAGCGTGAACATTTGCACGGTGCATCTGTATTCATCCACAATCTATAGCTCAACATGAAAAAATTCGCAATTAATCGTAAAGGTAGCAAAATAACAACGCTGAGGAACTACACAATGACCGTGACGTGTATTAGGCGACATCACTGAAGTGTAGTTCTTTTTTAACGACAAAATGCTTAAACAATAATGTTAGTGATAGAAGGGAACTCATTTTGTGCAAAAATGGAAAGCTTGCCAATGTTCATGGGGCAGAATTATTATAATATACGTGATAATACATTTTCCCAATGATAAATCCCTAAACGGGTGGACCGCGTGGGAAACTAAAGTGACGTCAGACTACACCTCTCTATAGAAGATGACAGAGAGGCAGCCTTAGAAGACGCGACAGAGAGGCAGCCTTTGGTCAAGAAGAAAGGCAATTCAGTCGTCGGCATACGATGTTCTCAAATCAATCAAATTTTTACGATTTGTTTTTGGCATTTTACTGCTTTATTTCGGACAGGCCCGACAGAGAGGAAGGTCGGGAGAAGACATGCGGCAAAGGTCTCCGGGTCCGGGAGTCGAACCCGGGACGTCCGCGTTGCACTGCAGCGCAGCCCGTGATTGCGATCTTTGCCATAATCGAGCAGCCCTACAAACGTACGCACTCGTGGTCCACAATTGACCATATTTTTATTTGGAATCGATAGGGATTAATGCCAGACGATATAAGAAACAGGGTCTAAGCTGAAAAACGACTGGAGAGGTGGCGTCTACCATCGTTTGGCCTCAAACTGACTGCAATGGAGCTCCACGGAAGGGAGCGGAACACCGGTGTGTGAGGAGGACATGGCGTACTCGGAACACACTACATGTTCCTGTCTCAACTGCCTCACTTTAGGGGGCGGGACTCCGGGTTGCCCTCTCCTCCAATAAGGACGGCTTGTTAAAATTAGTGCACAGTGTCGTGACGGGAGGGATAGGGGGCGTGGCCTCACCACCGGCCGGCCGCCTGGTTGGTCGCGGCGTACGAGCGGATCACGTCGGACTGGGAGACGGGCCCGTGTTCGTCCTGGGAGAAGGCATAACCGTCTGCGGGGGCAAACATCATCATCATCATCATCATCATCATTTTTATTTATTCGGACATGGAATTGTTAAAGTCCAACAGTGTCTCTTCAGTACATAATAGTTCACTTTAGGGCTGTACCGAATGTAATTTTCTTAACATTTGAAGATTCTATTGACGTAATCCAATTATCTTCTTTTTTTCTTTTTTTATATATCCTCAAACTAAATCCTCAATTTGAATAAAGTGATTAATCTGATTAAATGAGTCTTTAAAAAAATTATGTAAATCGACTTTTTTTAATGAATATAACTCATCAGTTTCGTCAACATAAATAATCCAATCACGGCTCACGGTTGGTACGAAAGTGATGGTGACGTCTTGATGGAGCGCCGAGCGCCAAGCGGATGCAGACAGGCTACATCATTTATGATAAATGTTTTATTAAAATTTTTGACTAGTATAATGACTAGTCATATACTATAATAGTATAATATTATAATATTAGTGTAGCCTAATCTTTATCTGCAACTGTGAATAAAAAAACCCATTGGTTTAAACAGAATAAATAGACACATACAAAAAAAATATTAAAAATATAAAAAAAATTAAAAGATTCAAATGTTGATTTAGAATTTGAACGTCAACATTATGATCGAAGCGTCGAAGCATTGGGTACAGCCCTAGTTCACGTATTATGATCCACTAAAAACTCTTATTGTACCTGCCCCTACACACATACAGTACACTGATAGACCTTATTGTACCTGCCCCTACACACATACAGTAAGTACACTGATACTGATACACAGTGCAATGTTTACCAAACCAAACAAAAACATACATACTTATTTAGCAGAAATGAAAACATCTACACAATTAAATTAGCATAAATAAATAACATTTTGTGTATCCATCAGTTAAATTGCATATTTACTGAGGTTTCTCGAAAAACGGCAACTTGGCTTATAAAAAGGGGACTGCCACCCATTCAAGTGTTATTCCTTTGTGCACCAGTGACCCTTAAGCCAATGTGTGTGAAGGTGCGTCTTGACGCTAGAAATCAGAGAGAGAGAGAGAGAGAGAGAGAGCCATGGCGCTGGCGGGGGTCACCTGGATGGCACAGCTGGTGCTGCCCCCATAGATGATGACCGCAGTGTCATTTCAGCGGAGCTCTAAGAAATGGTCATTTCTCACAGCCAAACTGAGGTTCAAACTAGGGATGTCCGATATTATCGGCATTAAAATGTAATATTGGAAATTATCGGTATCGGTTTCCCAATTTTTTTAAATTTTTTTTTTTAACATTTTAACCCTTTATTTACCCAGGCAAGCAAGTAAGAACAAATTCTTATTTAATTTATTGTCAAAAGTATGCATAATGTTGTGTTAATTCCACGACAAGAAATTTGTAATGTTAATTACCTGAAATTATTAAGTTTTTTTGGGGGGGACGGGTATCGGTTGATATCGGTATCAGAAATTAAGAGTTGGACAATATCGGTATATTGGATATCGGTAAAAAAAAGCCAATATCGCCCCCGCCCTAGTTCAAACCCGTTCTAGCGGCTGGCTGTTCTTAGGGGCTGGTTCTTATGGCTGGCTCTGGATCCATCAGGTCAGCGCCTCGTCGGCGGTCCATACTGAGCAGTCGCAGGTTCATACATCTAGATGGCATCACAGCGGTGAGGGTTCTCTCTCTCTCTGGTTTCTTTAGAAGAGGATGTAGCAAATACTGACTCTACTGTACTGGAATAGCTGTGAATTCCCCCTCAATATACTAATATACTACACTAATATACTACACTAATAAGGCTGAGACGATATTTGTATTCGTATTTTTGTTAATATATATATATATATATTTATTTTGTATTATTATTATTTAAACAACAAATTTATGTTTATTTTGCAGCATTCTTTGTCGTTGCCGCCATCTTTAGTGTTACAGATTTCCCCATTCAAAACCACCACAGTGATCCTCCTCATGTTACAGTCTGGTCTCTGGATGTGATGGAGGAGTGCACTGCATGTTGAAGGCACGGTGCAGAGTTGCAATTCAACTGAATTTACATGAAATGGGGACGTTTTAACAAAACATTTTAATAATTTTTTTTTACACATGAAAAAAACTCGATAAGTGATGCCACTTATCGATTTCACGCAGTTATCGATAAATCAATCAGTGGTCTCAGCCTTATATACTAATATACCATACTATACTAACAGTCTCTCGTCTAGTGTTTCTACATCACACACTAATAAAACTACAAACGTAAGCACCTGACTGACCTCCAGACAGGGAACCACAACGACACCCCTCGCATGCATGCCTGTTACAGTGGATGATGAAGGCAGGTGAGGAGGAGGAAAGAATGGCATTGTGGGAAATGAAGTCACATTATGTCTAACATGGAGGAGGAGGAGAGCGGGTGGAATGTGACGTGGGTCTGGTTGGGTCACGTCTCCACAGGCACACAGATATATACTCACGCAGCACGTTGGGCTGGGTCTCGGTGTGGTACGTCGGCTCGGAGCTCCTCCTGAAGGCGTTCTTCAGCAGCTGGGCTCGTTCCGTCAAGCTGGCACAACACGGAAGAAGAGGGGGACTTGGTTAAACTGCACCAAGAGCTACGTGGTTCAGAGAGACATGGAGAATAGGGCTGTCCCCAACTAAGGATTTGGATAGTCGACTATGATTGGCCAAAATTTGTCAAAAAAATTATAATAATAAAAATAAAGTATAATATATATATTTTTTCTCATTCCATTTGGGCTGTGGGGGGTGCTTAATGTCTGAAGGAGTCGACTGAAGGCTCCTTGTTCTCTGCAAAAGCATGCAATTGGTCCACTGATGGATACATCTTGATATTTGTCTAGTCTAGTCATTAGATGGGTGAAATCCTCTATTATTGCATAACAAAAGAAAACTGCACAGACAGAAATACACACATCCTCTTGGTTTCACTCACACATGACAAAGATGTGCACAGATTAAACTATCCCCAGAACAAACACACACAGATGGACAGACACACACACACACACACACACGTTGATGTGTCACCTCTTGCCGTGCACCACAAACACACACAGATGTACACACACACACACACACACACACACACACACACACACACACACACACACACACACACACACACACACACACACACACACACACACACACACACACACACACACACACACACACACACACACACACACACACACACACACACACACACACACACACACACACACACACACACACACACACACACACACACACACACGTTGATGTGTCACCTCTTGCCGTGCACCACAGTTCCTGGGTCTTGAGATTTGGCCTCCAGCTCCTGCACCTCATCCAGCTGAGACTTCCAGATGGACCTCCTCACTCTGACAGGAGACATGTTGCAGACAATACTTTACACTTTACACCTCCTCACTCTGACAGGAGACATGTTGCAGACAATACTTTACACTTTACACCTCCTCACTCTGACAGGAGACATGTTGCAGACAATACTTTACACTTTACACCTCCTCACTCTGACAGGAGACATGTTGCAGACAATACTTTACACCTCCTCACTCTGACAGGAGACATGTTGCAGACAATACTTTACACTTTACACCTCCTCACTCTGACAGGAGACATGTTGCAGACAATACTTTACACTTTACACCTCCTCACTCTGACAGGAGACATGTTGCAGACAATACTTTACACTTTACACCTCCTCACTCTGACAGGAGACATGTTGCAGACAATACTTTACACTTTACACCTCCTCACTCTGACAGGAGACATGTTGCAGACAATACTTTACACTTTACACCTCCTCACTCTGACCGGAGACATGTTGCAGACAATACTTTACACCTCCTCACTCTGACAGGACACATGTTGCAGACAATACTTTACACTTTACACCTCCTCACTCTGACCGGAGACATGTTGCAGACAATACTTTACACCTCCTCACTCTGACAGGACACATGTTGCAGACAATACTTTACACTTTAACTCTTCTACTTTACAACTTCAACTTTACAACTTCAACTTTACAACTTCAACTTTACAACTTCAACTTTACAACTTCTACTTTACAACTTCAACTTTACAACTTACAATGGGTTGAAGTAACTTGTAACATATATATTCTGATTTACAATAAGTTAAAGTAACTTGTAACTATTCTGATTTACAATAAGTTAAAGTAACTTGTAACTATTCTGATTTACAATAAGTTAAAGTAACTTATATATTCTGATTTACAATCAGTTAAAGTAACTTGTAACATAAATATTCAGATTTTAAATAAGTTGAAGTAACTTGAGACTGAAGCCTCTTGACTTGGGATCAGACCGAAGACCTTTGAGGTCACGATACGAGACGGATCACCACTCACACTCTGAAGAAGACGTCCAACAGCAGTGATGTTATGGGGATGAAGAGCAGAGTCATCCAGAACACGCCTGACGTAAACATCACCTCAGCCTGAGGAACAGACACCACAGCGTATGGTCATTTAAACCCACCATACTGTATATCATCAACAATAACAAAATATATGTTCAGTGTATTTTTCGGGTTAGTGTAGTTTTAGTAGTTATGACAGCATTGAAGGGGTCCTATTTTTGCTTTATTTCCACTATTTGGGCAATTTTACACAATTTCTGTGAGTCTATGGAACACATCTGTACGTTTTTCTTCAATCAATAATCAATGGAGCTGAAACGGCTAACGTTAGTAAACGAGTAGTGATGGAGCTTGTGGGAGGGACACACACAAAGGAATGGCTAGAAGGTGGGACCGGAAGGGGGATGGTAAAAGGGGAGGGGGGGGAAGGACAGACAGATTCCACTACAAGAGCCAATGTCAAGTGTGTGAGCGGTACTGTACCTCTCCGGGCATATCTGGAGCGAGGGGGACGGCTGGCCAGAGGTTGGAGTACAGCCAGAAGAAGATGACCCAGAGGCAGACACTCCCCCACAGCGCCACGTGGCTGAACTGAGGAGAGGAGGGGACACGGGGGAGTTTAACTCACAGCAAACAATTCCACAGAAATGTATGAACGACTATTTTGGAGGCTTGCGTCAGGATCATAGATTCATCACGGATGACGGATACTACATTGTTATTGGAATGGAATGTTGGAACCTATGGAACTCGTTCTAGTGACGGGCTGGTCCTTAAGGTCCCAGAGTTTGCTCTGAACAGGGTAAATCTGCATTTTGCTATGATGCCCCTCTCTAGCTTATGGAATGAACTCCAACAGTCCTTAAAGCTTGAGATTCTCCCCTCTGTTGCAGAGTTTAAAACCTTTGTCAATCAAGTTGTATGTGTTTTTAATTGATTTGTTATCCTTGCTTTTTGCCTCGTCTTGTTGTGTTATTGTTATGATTCTATATGCTGTGTGATTTTATATGCTTTTCTTTTTGCTTATTTCTGTATGTACACTCGACGTGACCGTGATTGAGGGGAAACCTCGGTTGCCTTTCAAGTTTAAATAAAGGTTTGAATATGAAATGAAGATAGAGTTGACATGGTCGGGTCATTTTACCGTACCGCGGTCCAAGATGAGGTCTCCAGGCCGGCTTTGAGGCAGACCGTGACCACCACACACTGGAGGGGGAGAGAGAACAACAAGTCACCTCCTATAAATCCATTAGTATACCCAAATGAAGAAAAAGTTAAAGATAAGATATTCCTTTATTGATCCCCTTGGGGGAAATTCGGGGCATCTATGGCAGCATGGGGGAGGGGCGAGGGGAGGTACAGGTATGGGCAGGGTAATAGTAGGACAGAAATATAAGCAATAAAATGTAATCTGAATATAAAAATATGAGGAAAAATAAACAGTGTAAACAATATAATTAACTCTGAATATAAATATAATATACACACTGTAAATCAATATAACGACTCCTCCATTTATCGGTGTGTCACCGAGGCAAAGGGCTGTCCGTGTGTGCTGAATGCCAACACATCACCCACGGTAAGTCAAATGTATCGACAACCATTTTCACGGGCAACTTGTTTATTATTTCTCAATTTCTCCCTTTCAGCCCCAGCTAGCTGGTTGCGTACGTTCCGTGGGTCCGACGTGTCCACAGGGCAGCGGAGCGCTTCCCAAAGATACACCAGTCAGCTTCTTCCCCTCAGCAGCTCGCCTGGTAAACGAGTCAGGTGTCCCCATGGCCTCTATACTTTCCACAAGCAAGTTGTCCTTCCGCGTTGCTCTGATTGGCCACGCACGTTTCTGGTCATGTGACATGTGCGCCCAATCGTGTGACGGCAAGTTTTTGGACGGTTAAGCTTAGGCGCTCTTTCGAAGTTGGTTAAGGTTAGAGTTTGTCTCAGAGCAGGGCGATAGAACGGCAGCCCTGATTCCAAACTCTAACCTTAACCAACTGCGAAAGAGTCGCCTAAGCTTAACCAGTGATAAACTAGGCGTTGGGTAGTTTGCAGGCTGTTCGACGCGGAAATAGGCAAAGACACTGCTCGTCATGCGATTGGGCGCACATGTCACATGACCAGAAACGTCAGTGGCCAATCAGATTCACAAAACGCACAAACCGTAGGTGCGTGGCCAATCACAGCAACGCGGAAGGACAACTTGCTTGTGGAAAGTATAGACGCGTCCCCATGATCCCCCCCCTCCTCTATGGCGAGCTGCTAGGGCGGGACTTTTCCTGCTGCACTGGGTAACATGTCTCCAACCACTGCACTTTATCGTCTTACCGTTGTCTCACCGTTCTGTCCTGTTTTGCACTTTATTTATTTATTATTATTATTCTTAATTGTGAAAAAGGTTTATGCACTGTAATGTCGAACCACGTTCCATTTGTGTTTACATAAATGGCGAATAAAATAATCTGAATCTGAACCTGAACCATCTCACAGCAGGTACAGTATCAGACTTACGGTGTAAACCATGTTCCCCAGCAGCAGGTAGTCGGCGGTCGTTCCATTCCATGACACGGTGTCTACAACATACAACACATGGTGAGATAGAACACATACAACACACGGTGAGATACGAGAGATACAACACATACAACTAGGGCTGTACCGAATGCTTCGAACATAGTTTTCTTTTTTTTTATCCACTTTTTCTCCTTATTTTCTATTTTTCTCCCATCTTAATTTCGCCTCGCCAATTCTCCCTTCAACTCTCCCCTCCCCTGTCTCGAACGTTGCTAGACCCTGCCTCCCACTGGTCGGCTGTAGTGAGGACAGAAGCCTTGCATCACGTGTCCCCTCCGGTACACGAGGAGGCAGCCGTCGCATCTTTTCACCTGAACAGCACGATCTCTCAGTGGCGAGGAGTAACGCGCGGGAGGCTCACGCTGCCCCCGATACTTCCTGATTCTGCTGTACAGGCGCACCGACCGACCTGTAGGAGTCGCTGTCCACAACGTCCGATCCCCACCCACCGGCTTTCCCACCCTCTTTCCACCTCTGACCACAGTAGCTACATGCTACACTAACTCAGTGTGCTCAGACCCGCAGGGGTCAGTGAGTTCACCATTTGGGGTTCCTTGAGACGAAAACAGTCGTGTGTGAACTCCTGAACTAGGTAGTGAAGAGTGTACCGTGTCTGAAGGCCAGCAGGGGGAGCCAGAAGAGGACGATGGAGTGGAGCAGACCGTTCAGACAGTGGGCCCCAAACACCTGAAGAAGACAAGGACACACTTAAAGGTAGGATCAGGGTTACCACAGACATTGCAAAATGAAATTCAAGGAATTTTAAGTACTTTTCCAAGCACTATTTTTCATTTTCAAGGATGTCACTCGAAGGATACAATTCACTTTTAAATGCA
Organism: Notolepis coatsorum; assembly: GCF_963971535.1. Classification (NCBI taxonomy): domain Eukaryota; kingdom Metazoa; phylum Chordata; class Actinopteri; order Aulopiformes; family Paralepididae; genus Notolepis; species Notolepis coatsorum. The sequence continues at coordinate 4,246,645 of NC_140167.1, read as the reverse complement.
ATTTTTTTAAAGTATCTTCTTGGCCTGCTCGCCAGCTAGAGCATCACACGCAAAGAAGAAATGAGGAAAAGCAGTTGGAGCGCGCGAGACAGCGACTCGTCAGATTTGATTTTTAAAACAGAACAAAAACGATTTCTTGATTCAGAACACAATTTGATCACGGATGAACAAAACATTCAATGCGAATGGTTGATTTGAATTTCAATTACTTTTTAAGCACCTTGTTAAAAAATGGGCTGTTTTCAAGGAATTCCAGGCCTCGACTTTTTTTTGTAAAATAATCAAGCACTTCAAGGACCCTTCAAACCCTGTAGGATCTGTAGCGCTGTCAAACAGACGAGTCCTACTTCACCCAGAGTGTCTTGTGTTGTGGACACAGTCCTACTTCACCCAGAGTGTCTTGTGTTGTGGACACAGTCCTACTTCACCCAGAGTGTCTTGTGTTGTGGAGACACAGTCCTACTTCACCCAGAGTGTCTTGTGTTGTGGACACAGTCCTACTTCACCCAGAGTGTCTTGTGGACACAGTCCTACTTCACCCAGAGTGTCGTCTCGTAGTACCTTGGTGTTGAATCCCTGTGCATTCTGGGAGGTCTTGTAGAGCTCAGGGTATTTCAACATGGTCTCCTTTCTGCAGCAACGCTCAAATATACCCAGAGCTAGAGGAGGCATGGCTGTGAAGATCTGACACACACACACACACACACACACACACACACACACACACACACACACACACACACACACACACACACACACAGACACACACACACACACACACAGACACACACACACACACAGACACACACACAGAGACACACACAGAGACACACACAGAGACACACACACACACACACACACACACACACACACACACTACACTTGTTGACTTTTTCTATGGACTAAACACAATAAACCCTTTAAACTAAACCCAGCTCCTAATACTAGAATGGCCTGTTTTAAACTAAACCCAGCTCCTAATACTAGTTTTTGATTGATTGATTGATTGTATCAACAGATTGCAGAATGGGTACAATACAGTACGGCTCAATACACACAATTGTTAAGGGGATGCAGACCAGAGAAAGACTTTCGTCTTGTTTACATCAGGGTCCCCCATTTTCAATTCATAACATTTATGACATACAGCAGATATACAGTACTGTTACATCCAGACATTTATGACATAAAGATATACAGTACTGTTACATCCAGACATTTATGACATACAAGATATACACAGTACTGTTTATTTACAGACAAGAGTTTCTAAAAGAGAATATATACATTTGAGGGGGAGTAAACTGTACATTTGGGGGGTTAAAGACAGTAGTATTGAGCTCTGCTCTCTCACCACGTTGTACAGCCCGATGCACCAGCGCTCAAAGAGGATCTGGCCGGAGAATCCGTTCACAAGAGCAAACCAGATCTGAAGAGAGAAACAAAATACATAATACAGTAAATAAAATACATAATACAGTAGATAAAATACATAATACAGTAAATAAAATACATAATACAGTAAATAAAATACATAATACAGTAGATAAAATACATAATACAGTAAATAAAATACATAATACAGTAAATAAAATACATAATACAGTAGATAAAATACATAATACAGTAAATAAAATACATAATACAGTAGATAAAATACATAATACAGTAAATAAAATACATAATACAGTAAATAAAATACATAATACAGTAGATAAAATACACAATACAGTAGATAAAATACATAATACAGTAGATAAAATACATAATACAGTAGATAAAATACATATATAAAATACATATACAGTAGAATTACACAAAAACGCAGTTTTCACGTCTTTCCCCTGGAATGACTCAGAAGCACCCAAACTATATTCATATTCAAAACGGTATAAAATGGAAATGTACGGATGAAAAAAAGAATCCGTTCTTTGCACGTTGACCAGAAGCAAGTCACTGAGACTCGACGGCGTTAATTAGACCCATAGCTATACTATAAAATCTAGGTTTAACTCTACAAACTACAACTACGTTTACATGGGTTTAATGGACGGCAAGGAAGGGGTCACTTCCCGGAAGGGGCGTGGCACTCAATGTGTTAACAGGGAATTTAAAAGGATACAATTCACTTTTAAAATGGCGTTTTCTTTTATTGAACAAAAAAATCTGATCCAATATTTATGGCTTAAAAAAAACCAATTAGTTACACTTTAGATAAAACAAATTAACTATATTTCTTGATTCGGAATTTTTTTATCATGGCTAAACAAAACGTTCAATGCGAATGGTTGATTTGAATTTCAAGGACCTTTTAAGCACCTTGTTAAAAAATGGGCTGTTTTCAAGCAATTCCAGACCTTGACTTATATTTTTTTTAATCAAGCACTTTATTTTAAAGATTTATTTTTTGGCGTTTTATCGCTTTATTTCTATTTTTTTTTTAAACTTTGACCAGTCAGCTGGTTCTTTTTAGCGTTTATCGCTTTTTCGTCGCATTCATACTTGGTCAAGTTCGACCGACAGAAGCAGGCTGAAAGGGTTCAGATGGGGGGGAAAGACACTCTGGGAAAGGCACGGCTGCCGTCCGGGATTCGAACGCGCTCAGCCCCAGATCCGCGCGAGCGCGGTTGTCCACGGCGCTGAAATAGCACTCGCGGTACGTGGTGAGCTACTGGAGCTCCCCTATCGCTTTATTTCTACTGGGCAGTCCAGCAGAGAGAGACAGAGGAGGAATGGGAGACAGAGTGGGGGGAAGACATTCGGCAAATAACGACGGGTTCGGGAGTCGAACCCGGGTCGGCCGTGTCGCGGCTGAGCGCGCTATGTGGTTCGCCACTGGGGCGCCCCAGATCAGAGCAGTTTAAGCACTTTAAGCACTTGTGCGAACCCTGATATCATCTCTCACCTCTATGATGTAGAGCACGATGTTCTTGTAGAAGCAGTACAGTGTGTATATCATCTCTCACCTCTATGATGTAGAGCACGATGTTCTTGTAGAAGCAGTACAGTGTGTATATCATCTCGTACCTCTATGATGTAGAGCACGATGTTCTTGTAGAAGCAGTACAGTGTGTATATCATCTCTCACCTCTATGATGTAGAGCACGATGTTCTTGTAGAAGCAGTACAGTGTGTATATCCTCTCTCACCTCTATGATGTAGAGCACGATGTTCTTGTAGAAGCAGTACAGTGTGTATATCATCTCTCACCTCTATGATGTAGAGCAGGGGTTCCCAAACTTTTCAGGCCGGGGCCCAGAAAATAAGGCGTCAGAGAGCCGCGGCCCAATGCACATCGTCTGGCTTTTTTTTCTTTTTTTTTTTGTCAGGCGACCGATTTTTTAAGCCAAATATCACTTCAATCCTATTAAGTTAGTTCAAGTTAGTTATTCATTTATATGTGCTATTTATGAGAGGGCTAACTTGTTGCAAAATAATAATGATAATAATAATAGCCTCATTCAAATACTATTGTTGCTTCGGTTGTTTTCAGTGTTTTATGTGCATAATCTGTTATTTAGTTTGAAATGTTCGTTGAAATAAGTAGATTTTTCGTTTTTGTTTATTTATTAAGTTAATATAAAACCATATAGTCACATTTTAGAATACAATAGAATAGAATTTTAGAATACAACTAGAAACACTGTCCTGGCCTGCTTCTAAGTTCAGTGGCCTGACAAAAAAAATTAAAATTAAAAAACTAAAAAAAAAAAAAAAAAAAAAAAAAGAAAAAAAAAAAAAAATTTAAAATCATCTCGCGGCCCATCCGTGGCTGCTCGCGGCCCACCTTTGGGTCGCGACCCCGACTTTGGGAACCACTGATGTAGAGCACAATGTTCTTGTAGAAGCAGTACAGTGTGTATATCCTCTCTCACCTCTATGATGTAGAGCACGATGTTCTTGTAGAAGCAGTACAGTGTGTATATCATCTCGTACCTCTATGATGTAGAGCACGATGTTCTTGTAGAAGCAGTACAGTGTGTATATCATCTCTCACCTCTATGATGTAGAGCACGATGTTCTTGTAGAAGCAGTACAGTGTGTATATCATCTCGTACCTCTATGATGTAGAGCACGATGTTCTTGTAGAAGCAGTACAGTGTGTATATCATCTCTCACCTCTATGATGTAGAGCACGATGTTCTTGTAGAAGCAGTACAGGATGCACCTGGTGACACGGTGGTAGTTCCAGGCTCCGTGCACCAGGAGCAGGTTCCGCAGATACTTGAACTGGAAGAATTGTTATAAGTTATTGAATAAAAAAAAAAAGGGATATTTCACTTAACACTTTCACTGCCACACAACAGCCGGTTAACCCTTTCACTGTGACAATACAGAAGGTTCACCCTTTACTATCACATAACCGACGGCGATGCTCCATCATTAGCATCATTAGCTCCGCGGATGCGGAGCTAATGATGGAGCATCGCCGTCGGTTGTGTGATAGTAAAGGGCTAACCTTCTGTATTGTCACAGTGAAAGGGTTAAAAAGGAACACGACAACATTTTGGGAAATTAGTAGGGATGTCCGATATTATCGGCCTACCGATATTATCGGCCGATATCGGCATTAAAATGTGATATCGGAAAATATCGGTATCGGCTTTCAAAAAAAAAATTATAATCATTTTAATTTTTTTTTACATTTCTATAACCTTTATTTACCCAGGCAAGCAAGTAAGAACAAATTCTGATTTTATTTATTGTCAAAAGTATGCACAATGTTGTGTTAATTCCACAACAAGAGATATGTAATGTTAATATCGGTAACGGTTTATATCGGTTGATATCGGTATTGGAAATTAAGAGTTGGACAATATCGGTATATCGGTATCGGTAAAAAAGCCAATATCGAGCATCCCTAGAAATTACCTCACCGTCTTCTCCAGAGAGAGACAAGAAGATAAGATACCAGTCTCCTCTCTGTGCGTTCAGTAGAAAGCCATCCGGCTGCACGTTAGCCTAGCTTAGCTACAATGAATGGAAGCGGAGAGAGTACCGGGGGAGGTGTAAGTTGGACAATGCCTATAGGCTAACCGGCCCTGTCCGCTTCCATTCATTGTGCTAAGCTAAGGCTAACGTGCAGCCAGATAGCTTTCTACTGAACGCACAGAGAGGGAAACTGGTATCTTATCTTCTTGTCTCTCTCTGGAGAAGACCATACGCTATACAATAATTTCCCCCAAATGTTGGCGTGTTGCTTCAAGTGGAATCAGTGAAACGTGGGAATATCGTTCCTTTCTGTATTAACCCTTTCACTGCCACACAACAGAAGGTTAGCCCTTTACTATCACACAACCGACGGCGATGCTCCATCATTAGCATCATTAGCTCCGCAATTGTCACAGTGAAAGGGTTAACCGGCTGTCGTGTGGCAGTGAAAGGGTTAACAAAGCATGTTTGTAGTCCAGTGAAAAGTTGTAACGGAAAGCCTAAAAAAAAGGACAAGTCAATCTAAACTCCAAGTTACACACACACACACACACACACACACACACGCACACACGCACCCCCCCCACTCCACCCACCCAACCACCTCCAATGTACAGTTTCTTCCCCCTCAAATGTATATATTCTCTTTTTAGACTACTTTTGTACTCATAAACAGTACTGTATATTTGTATATCTTGTATATGTCATAAATGTCTAGATGCAACAGTACTGTCTACAGTACCTGTATGTCATGTATGTCATAAATGTCATTATGAATTGAAAATGGGGGACCCTGATGTAAACAAGACAAAAGTCTTTCTCTGGTCTGCATCCTCTTAACAATTGTGTGTATTGAGCCGTACTGTACTGTACCCATTCTGCAATCTGTTAATAAACTTTTCAATCTATCAATCAATCCCAACTCGGTAACCGCGGCGACGCGGACGCCCCGCCCCCCCGTTACCTGGGCGACGGAGTAGTCGGAGGAGTTGGCGGCCTGCAGGCCCTCGTGCCCGGAGATGCCCACGCCCACGTGCGCCGTCTGGATCATCCCCACGTCGTTGGCGCCGTCGCCGATGGCCAGCGTGATGACGTTCACCTGCCTCTTCACCAGGTCCACCACCTCGGACTTCTGCAGCGGGGTCACCCTGGGAGGGGGAGGGGGGGGGGGGGGGTCACAGGGAGGGAGTCACTCACCCCGAGGGAGGAGGAGCCACGGCCTCACGTCAGACCCTAACCCTGGGGAACCACGGCCTCACGTCAGACCCCAACCCTGGGGAGCCACGGCCTCACGTCAGACCCCAACCCTGGGGAGCCACGGCCTCACGTCAGACCCCAACCCTGGGGAGCCACGGCCTCACGTCAGACCCCGACCCTGGGGAACCACGGCCTCACGTCAGACCCCGACCCTGGGGAACCACGGCCTCACGTCAGACCCCGACCCTGGGGAACCACGGCCTCACGGCAGACCCCAACCCTGGGGAACCTCACGGCCTCACGTCAGACCCCAACCCTGGGGAACCACGGCCTCACGTCAGACCCCAACCCTGGGGAACCACGGCCTCACGTCAGACCCCAACGCTGGGGAACCACGGCCTCACGTCAGACCCCAACCCTGGGGAACCACGGCCTCACGTCAGACCCCAACCCTGGGGAACCACGGCCTCACGGCAGACCCTGACCCTGGGGAACCACGGCCTCACGTCAGACCCCAACGCTGGGGAACCACGGCCTCACGTCAGACCCGACCCTGGGGAACCACGGCCTCACGTCAGACCCCGACCCTGGGGAGCCACGGCCTCACGTCAGACCCCTCACCCTGGGGAACCACGGCCTCACGTCAGACCCCAACCCTGGGGAACCACGGCCTCACGTCAGACCCCAACCCTGGGGAGCCACGGCCTCACGTCAGACCCCTAACCCTGGGGAACCACGGCCTCACGTCAGACCCCAACCCTAACCCCTACGCCGGGTGCCGTACCTGCAGCAGATGACGGCCTTGCAGGACAGTGCCAGGTCCAGGAAGTACTGGCGCGTGTCGAAGCTGAGGGCGTACTTCAGGGTCTGGCCGTCCATCACCAGCGCCAGCTCGTTGTCCCGGTGGAGCCTGGCTCCCAGCATGCCGCAGTTATGACTCAGGGCGTCTCTCGTGGCCTGGGGGGGGGGGGGGGGGGAATGGGGGGGTCACATTCGAACGTGATCAAAAGCAGCCCTGTGGGGGTGTTGGGAGGGTTCCGTTTATTTATTTTCATTTATCATTTATTTTATTGTCTGTAGTGTGGTAGTGAAAGGGTTAACCTGCTGTGGTGTTGCAGTGAAAGGGTTAACCCTTTTGTGGTGTGGTAGTGAAAGGGTTAACCTTATGTAGTGTGGTAGTGAAATGGTTAACCTTCTGTAGTGTGGTAGTGAAAGGGTTAACCTTCTGTAGTGTGGTAGTGAAAGGGTTAACCTTCTGTAGTGTGGCAGTGAAAGGGTTAACCTTCTGTAGTGTGGTAGTGAAAGGGTTAACCTTCTGTAGTGTGGCAGTGAAAGGGTTAACCTTCTGTAGTGTGGCAGTGAAAGGGTTAACAGTATGTAGTGTGGTAGTGAAAGGGTTAACCGTATGTAGTGTGGTAGTAAAAGGGTTAACCTTCTGTAGTGTGGTAGTGAAAGGGTTAACCTTCTGTAGTGTGGTAGTGAAATGGTTAACCTTCTGTAGTGTCGCAGTGAACGAGTTAACCTTCTGTAGTGTGGTAGTGAAAGGGTTAACCTTCTGTAGTGTGGCAGTGAAAGGGTTAACAGTATGTAGTGTGGTAGTAAAAGGGTTAACCGTATGTAGTGTGGTAGTGAAAGGGTTAACCGTATGTAGTGTGGTAGTGAAAGGGTTAACCTTCTGTAGTGTGGCAGTGAAAGAGTTAACCTTCTGTAGTGTGGTAGTGAAAGGGTTAACCTTATGTAGTGTGGCAGTGAAAGGGTTAACCGTATGTAGTGTGGTAGTGAAAGGGTTAACCTTCTGCATTGTGGTAGTGAAAGGGTTAACCGTCTGTAGTGTGGTAGTGAAAGGGTTAACCTTCTGTAGTGTGGCAGTGAAAGGGTTAACAGCAGGCGTTGTGGTAGTGAAAGGGTTAACAGCAGGCGTGTCTGAGGTGTAACTTACATCCGGAGTGTCTTCGTTGATAATCAACAGAGCCATGCTCTTCCTCAGCAGACTGCAGGAGTATCCTGCGCAAACCAATTCAAACAACACACAGCTTCCAGTCAAGACTTTTTCGATAAAAAATATATTGCAATATGCCGAGTATTGCGATATTAATATTGCGATATATTGCGATTTATTACCTTTTTTCAACTGCAAAGTAAAACTTTGTCAACATGTTTTATCTAATAAAATAACGTTTTCAGTCTGTTCATCTCACTCCAATAATTTTTATTGCAGCAAATGGGATTTTCTCAAGCAGACAGATGTCAACACTGTAATCTGTGTTGCATGTACCTGACAAACTGAACTGTTTGTATTACAGTCATATTCCAACTTAACTAGTTAGGCGGCCCCGAGAAATTATGCCACATCAATGTGGAACGCCCTACCCAAAGCTGTAAAGGAATGTGAATCACTACCCACTTTCAAAAACACTCTCAAAAAACACCTAAGGGAGACTGCAACCCGAAACTGGCCCCTGTAAATGTCCGAACACAACCCCCTCCAATGTACAGTAAATTACCAAGTATGGTCTTGTCAATAATCCAATGTACAGTGTTGTTTGTACAGTTGTACAGTGTCCCCCACCCACCCCTCCTACCCAACCCCCCCCACCCCCCCCCCACTCCTACCCAACCCCCCCCCCCCACACTCCTAACCAACCCCCCCCCCACCCACCCAACCACCTCCAATGTACAGTCCCCCCCCACCCCCACCTACCCAATCCAATGTACAGTTTCCACGCCTAATGTATATACTCTTTTCTTTCTGGACTCTTTTTGTATCACAAACAGTACTGTAATTGCAAATCTGGTATGTCATAAATGTATAGATGGAGCAGTACTGTCTATCTGTATGTCATGTATGTCATATATGTTACGATGAATTGAAAATGGGGGACCCTGATGTAAACAAGACGAAAGTCTTTCTCTGGTCTGCATCCCCTTAACAATTGTATGTATTGAGCTGTACTGTACTGTACCCATTCTGCAATCTGTTAATAAAGTTTTCATTCATTCATTCATTCATTCATTCATTCTGAATGCACGTGTGTGTGTGTGTGTGTGTGTGTGTGTGTGTGTGTGTGTGTGTGTGTGTGTGTGTGTGTGTGTGTGTGTGTGTGTACTACTGTACTATTACAGGTATTGAAATGAACAATGCAACTTCCTTATACAAAATGTAAAACAAATAATAATATTTGCATAATAAAATATCGATACTTGGCGTACTTGTATCGATACAGTATCGCCACGCAAAGTATCGCGATACTATACTGTATCGATATTTTCCCCCACCACTAGTCAATTCAGCAGTGTTTGTCAAACAACACACAAGACAGTAGGGCTGTTTCCCCGAAGCCTGTTTTTGGGCTTCGAACTTCGTCAGGGTTTTTCCAACGGACGTTCGGACCTTCATTTTTAATAATTTTTTTTTTTATTCATTTTTTTTTTTTTTTTTATAAATAAATATCCTCAAACGAAATCCCTAATTTGAATAAAGTGATTCATCTGATTAAATTAGTAAAATGTCTTTGTATCAAACCGACTTTCTTTCATCGCAACTTGGGAGGCAAGGTTGTCCACATGGAATTTAAATGTACATTTCTCAGCTTCCTGGAGGGTAATAAAGGAAAGTTGTAAGTTTCGCAATGGCCAAACAAAATTTAAATGTCTTTTTTTTTTTTTTTTTTTTTGAATTTGCGTGTCATCCTTGCGCAATTTTTTTTTTAATTACACTATTACTATTACTAGTGTGTGTGTGTTCTGTGTGTATGTGTGTGTGTGCGTGTGTGTGTGTGTGTCTCCTCACCTATGTTGATGGCCGTCTCCTGCTTGTCTCCGGTCAGGATCCAGATCTTGATGTCGGCCTTCAGCAGCGTCTCGATGGTCTCAGGGACCTGCTCCTGCAGCTTGTCCTCGATCGCCGTGGCCCCCAGCAGCTGCAGCTTCTACAGCACAGGACAGGTTAGGGCTCTGCACGATTTTGGGAAATAATCCTAATTGCGATTTTTCTGACAGATATTGCGATTGCGATAAAATTTGCGATTATAATAAAAAAAATATTAAGCAGCCCCACAGAGGTTTATTGTAAAATGCGGCTTGCATCTGGCCTACGCAGTGGGTCTTTGCGGGACACAGAGCCTGAAAATGTTTCTTTTTACCTGGGAATCGATACCGGTACCCAACGGTACCTTTTTTCTGTACTTTACTCTCCCTCTCTGAAGTCTAAACTTCACAACACACAATCTAAAACCCCTTACCTCCCTCTCCCAAACCGATCTTGTATCTCAATGGGACTTCCTGGTTAAACAAAAAAAAGAATAAAAAAAATTTAATTTTTTTTTAATTGCGATATATATCTTTTTTGCGATTTGATAATTGCATCATTCCAAATCGCGATTTCAATAAAAAATCGGTTAATCGTGCATCCCTAGTACAGGTCACAACAGTCACAGTATTCACAATAGTCACAGTAGTGACAGTAGTCACAGTAGTTACAATAGTCACATTAAAATAAAATTTTCCAAGAGCGACATAGCCAAGAATGGAATGAGCACAGCAGTTCAAAAATCAGCTCAAAAGTGCTGTACAGTAAACGTGCAGGGAAGCCATGTGATCCTGTTTCAATTAAAACGACTACAAACACCAATAGAGTCTGTTTCCTGGAGTTTAAGTTCATTAACACATTCGGTGCCAACGCTTTATGCAATGGAGGATAGGACTTATTTGCGAGTGCATAAAACATATCAAATATAATAATAGCAATAAATCTAAAATAACACAGTGATCGTCAATGGGTTGCTTCCAGTCAACATGCACGAAACAGATAATTCTTTCATACATACATTTCCATTTTATACCGTGATGAATATCAATATATTTCTAGGGCGTTCTGTCTCATCTCAATAAACTCCAGCAAATCGAGCTTAAATGTATTTCCTTAGAAATCGTGCCATTTGTCGCTGGATTTATGAATCGTTTTCAAATAAACGCTAGATTATCGATAGTATATGTGTCCTTATGCACGAAGAGAAGCGGGTTCTGAAAAATCGTTTCTCCGTACTTTGGTCGGCGCGAACCTCACACACACACACACACACACACTCACACACACACGCGCGCTCCGATGGCGGAGAAAGGAACATCTGATTACCCCAAGATTCGTAACATAAAGGCCTTACCTCACATCTGATGTCATGCAAAAAGATTAATCCAATTCCTGATCGTCATTCCAAATATTGATCGCGTTTATTGATCCAACGTTATATATCCAAAACACATAATCCACGCTGCTCTGAGTGTCCTCAGTCCATCTGCTATAACGATACTGCATGCCCCGAGAAGTAAAACCTGGACCGGACTTATTTTTTTGATGCACAGTCCCAGCCAAACCAATCCAATGATGTGCAATACCATCCGGGAGACGATAGGCGGCGGTATTTGCCCTTTGCGAGCTCAGACCCATTCCCAATAATAACGTCCGGCTGGATGGATGAAAAATTAATGGATATTGCTAATAAAAGAAATATGGATTAAAACCCAAGATTCCTCGGGTTTGGCGCCCAGAGCATGGCGAGTTAACCCGGACTATCTCGGGTTTGGCCTCCAGTGAGTTAAGAGTGACTAGATCCTGGAGTTTAAGTTCATTGTGTGCCTTTAAATGAAGAGTAAGAGATGGGAGATAGAGGCGTACTGACCCTCTCGATGAGCTCGTAGCTCTCCTCCGTCTTCAGGGCTCTGTTGGTGAGGGAGGTGGCCGCCCGCCGGTGGGACTCGCACCACTCCAGGTACGTCTCCTCCGAGATGTTGGCCACGGCGTAGCATAAGGTCCTCAGTCCTGAATTTACATAAAAACATGAGATTCGAACTTGAAGGGAGAAATTCGAATTTGAAAAAGAAATTCAAATATTTTTTTTATTATTATTATTTCTTTTTTTTTAACTGTCAGGTCATATAGGTGAGACTGTGCTGAAAATACAAACACATTTCGAATTAGATTTTTTGTTAAAGTGACAGCCCTATAATGTCGTGATAGAAGTTACAGAACCTACAGTACCTTCTGTGGCAAACTCTGCCAAGTGGGCCAGGGTGTCGTCTCTGTGCTTGGAGGACTCTGCCAGTCGCTCATAGATGACTGAATCCTACCAGAAGCACACGCACACACACGCGCACACGCACACACACACATACACACACACACACAGGGAGGGTGTTACGAAGGATCAGATTAAACCGAATATATATATTTATTGATTGATATATATTGCATAATATTTGTATATCGTTTGATATCCCTTGTATATTCCTTGTACATATACACGGAATATCCCTTTAGCCTAGTACAGACCATAATATTTCATTCTCCTATTGGACAGCGGTCCACAGGCGCCAAGGCCATGCCTCCAAAGTCAGGTTCAAAGTCACCGCCGGGGACATGCCTGGACATGAACGGTATTGCGCAAGGATATGAGACAGGAATAAAGCTGGTACTAGTTTATTCATCTAAGCGTATAAATACGGCGCAGGTGAATACAGAAGCACTTAGAGAGTTACCCAATAAGTTGAAGCCTCACCCACGATACAACGTGCGGTGAAGTATGGCCTGTTTGGCCCCAAATAGAGCATTGAGACCGCGCGCAAATTAATAACTGAAGTGTCAGAGTTTAACGCTGTACCGTCGAGTTCGACCTATTCTATTAAGTCAGTAATAGTCTATTTGTGTATAGTGTATCGTGCGGCTAAAGTTCTACAGTGACCAGCATCACCAACGTTTCCTCGTACCAGCTAGAGTGCTTATCCAGGCTGGGCTGCTTACCATGGCGCTTTCACCCGAGGGGCCCTAGACGAGGACCGTGTGGATTATGTACACTGGATAACCTACCGACGACTGCATAGCCCTTTTCGGCTGGATTATATTTGCTTTTGGTCCTGTAATTAATGGAGCGGAGAATCGCCGACACCCACAATTGTGTGGGATTTACCCTGTGAGGAGCCACGTCGAGTCTGCCTCTCAGAAGCCTGAGGCAGGCTAGCTTTCTTCCATGTGGAGCTACATGCTACGGAGAACAGCTGTATTCGTCTGCGGATCAAGATCTTATTGCACCGTCTCCTGTACTTGGAGTCTCCTTATCATCGTTGACCCAGACTCTACTACCGACAAATCCTCTACCCTTGCTGGCTTACAACCGGGGGGACCCTTCCAGTATCTCCCGCTATATTACTAGTGTACCATAGATATAATTCCTAAGATTCAGGTTGTATTATTATCTCCTGCGTAATATGAGAATGGACATTCGTTATTGATTTGCCTACGCACATTCCTTTGCCTTATAAGCGCATCCAAAGTAAAGTAAAGTAAAGTATATTATGTACCTTTTGCTGCTAATAAATACTTAAATACAGCTTTGTTTGGAACCGAGTCATTGTGGGGAAGTGTTCATCATTAGATACCTGTGTACTGTATGGCCAGTAGGAATGTACATAAGACGGTAGTGGTTTAATGATACCATACTTATCAATACAGTCAGGGAATTGTACCCCTCAGTTACAGAGGGAGTTAAGTGTCTTGCTCAAGGACACGTCAACACACAGCCAGGAGGAGCCGGAATTGAACCAGGGACCTTCAGATTACCTCCTGAGCCACTGTCGCCCTCTTCATCCAGAAGCATGAAGATTGATTGTTAAATAAAAAAATGCTCTTAATTTAAAAAAGGAATTCAATGTCCCCGACGACAAAACTCGATTTCAGCGTGCGCTCATGGGGAAAAATAAAACTCAAGTAAACCTAAATGTAAACTATCAATTGTCTTTTTTTTCTTTTTTAGGATGAATATGAATCATTTAGACGCACGATTAATTAATAAAATAGTCATTGGATGAACGGAGTACTTAAATAACCTCTAGTTGAGAAAGACACCACTGCACTATAATTAAAGTGAAGATACTTGGTACTCACTGCTCCTTTACAGTACAGTCGGATCCGCCCGGACGGGGTGCGCATGATGACGGACATCCTCTTCCTCTCGCTGGAAACAGAGTTGGATGACAAACATTTACTCGTATCGTCCCGGAGGCATCCCAAATGCAGGGGTGTAAAGTACTTGAGTAATTGTACTTTGTTACAATACTTAAGTACTGTTTTTGGGGATTTGTACTTTACTCGAGTATTATTAGGTTTGTATACTTGTACTTTTACTCAATTACATTTCAGAGGAAAAAATACGTACTTTTTACTCCTTACATTTAAAATGCAGACCTACCGGTATACAAAGTACAAAGTACAAATCTCGCAGATCCAACTATTTTATTTAGTATATTTGTTTCTCTGGCCGAACTAACGTTAACGTTATTAATCCTGCGGCCGCGCTTTATTTAAAAACAGCCAATCAAATCCCCATCAAATGGAAAATTAACCCACCCATACCCGTGCTGATTGGTCCTTGTGCTCTATGGTCTTTGATTAAACACCTTCTATCAGAAGAATAATTTCATATCAAATGAAAACTTGGCCCACGATGGAATGAGTTTGAGAGCCCTGGTCTATCCCTTGCAATAAAAAGTGTTAACTTTTTTTTTAGTACTTAAGTACATTTAAAAGTAGAAACTTTTTGACTTTTACTCAAGTGTGTTTTAGACGGTACCCATACTTTCACTTAAGTATAATTTCTGGGTACTTTTCACACCCCTGCCCAAATGACAAATATTAAGTTTTAATTTTTTTACAGCCTCGGGACATCGGGACGCTGTTTATTACGAGCCCCGACAGCAAACATGCCATGATGTTACATACAATAAATTCAGGAAACTGGAGTTGAATTTCTTGTAGTAGAATATGTAATGTTGTCAAGCAGCGACTTCCAGGCAAAAGATGCAACATGGTACTTACTGCGCTTTGTTTACAGTTTTTGTGTTGGTCTGTGTGGATTGGATTTCATTGGGTATAGGGGGAGGGGTCGCTACCGCTGGCCACACCTCAAGTGTTACTACCGTAAGAGAGGTCTGGAGAAATCCACAGTATAATAAATGATGAAACTCCAGCGACCAAAGCACAACACCAAGAGGGGCTCTTTCGCCCACAGGGGGCGCTGTGTTGCGGCATTATGGATTATACCTTTAACTGCTACACTACCAAACGGTTAAGCCTTTCACTGCCACACTACAGAAGGTTAACCCTTTACTATCACACTACCGACGGTAACCGTCGGTAGTGTGATAGTAAAGGGTTAACCTTCTGTAGTGTGGCAGTGAAAGGGTTAAAACCACTCAAGAATATAGGGCTTGGGGGGGGAGAAAATATGTATGTATGGTATCTGAAATGAAAAGTAATATGAACAGTAACATCCTGAAAAACATAATAACATAATACTGACTGAGCTCACCTTGTAAACTCCAGGACGTTCAGTAGCTCGAAGCGTTGCTCTACCCCAAACTGTCAGATAAAACATTAAAATAAAAGACATATTAAATATATATATATATATAAATATATTATGCATTACTCTGTAAGCCATATTCTTTGAAAACATTAACCAGGTGTGTTAACAATATATCAGGTAATATAATCAGGTAAGTATTAATATATATCAAACTTAAAAAATATATACTCTTGTTTCAAAGGTATTACAGTTCTTACTGTTTATTATTTTTCCCTATTGGGATTAATAAAGTGCAAATCTAACTTTCACCAAACATCACTTTTTGTCAAATAAAAGGTGACATTACATTTTTTTGGAAAATCTATTTTCATTTTTGACGCGACAAGTAACAGATTTCAGGTTAAAAAAAAAATTCTAAACTCACAGCCTTGATGATGACGGAGTCAGGTGTTCGACCAGCGAATACGAAACCCAGGCTGCTTGCGGCTCTGACCAGAGCCCCTTCATCTGGGGGGTGAGGGAGGGGGAGGGAGGGAGGTGAAGGAGGGGTGGGGAGGGAGGTGAAGGAGGGGTGGGGAGGGAGGGGGGAGGGAGGGGTGAGGGAGGGATGGGTGAGGGAGGGATGAGGGAGGGGTGAGGGAGGGGTGAGGGAGGGAGGGGTGAGGGAGGGAGGGGTGAGGAAGGGGTGAGGGAGGGATGAAGGAGGGATGAGGGAGGGGTGAAGGAGGGATGAAGGAGGGGTGAGGGAGGGGTGAAGGAGGGATGAAGGAGGGGTGAGGGAGGGGTGAAGGAGGGATGAAGGAGGGGTGAAGGAGGGATGAAGGAGGGGTGAGGGAGGGGTGAAGGAGGGAGGGGTGAGGAAGGGGTGAGGGAGGGATGAAGGAGGGATGAGGGAGGGGTGAAGGAGGGATGAAGGAGGGGTGAGGGAGGGGTGAAGGAGGGATGAAGGAGGGGTGAGGGAGGGGTGAAGGAGGGATGAAGGAGGGGTGAAGGAGGGATGAAGGAGGGGTGAGGGAGGGGTGAAGGAGGGATGAAGGAGGGGTGAAGGAGGGATGAAGGAGGGATGAGGGAGGGATGAAGGAGGGGTGAGGTAGGGGTGAAGGATGACATACGTAAAAACAAATCAACGTAAAGATCTTGCCAAAAGTTGTTAAAGGGGAACTTCACTAAAAAAAACAACACCAGGGAATCTGCAGGTTTCAAGTTAAATTTAAAACCTTTTAAGACCTTTTTAATACCACTTAGAGCTAAATGTATTACGTTGACATCAGGATGTTCCGTTGTGTATAATGAACGTTCTAGGTGTTTAGAAGGGTGTTCTGTTGTGTATAATGAACGTTCTAGGTGTTTAGAAGGATGTTCTGTTGTGTATAATGAACGTTCTAGGTGTTTAGAAGAGTGTTCTGTTGTGTATAATGAACGTTCTAGGTGTTTAGAAGGGTGTTCTGTTGTGTATAATGAACGTTCTAGGTGTTTAGAAGGGTGTTCTGTTGTGTATAATGAACGTTCTAGGTGTTTAGAAGGGTGTTCTGTTGTGTATAATGAACGTTCTAGGTGTTTAGAAGAGTGTTCTGTTGTGTATAATGAACGTTCTAGGTGTTTAGAAGGGTGTTCTGTTGTGTATAATGAACGTTCTAGGTGTTTAGAAGGGTGTTCTGTTGTGTATAATGAACGTTCTAGGTGTTTAGAAGGGTGTTCTGTTGTGTATAATGAACGTTCTAGGTGTTTAGAAGGGTGTTCTGTTGTGTATAATGAACGTTCTAGGTGTTTAGAAGAGTGTTCTGTTGTGTATAATGAACGTTCTAGGTCTTTAGAAGGGTGTTCTGTTGTGTATAATGAACGTTCTAGGTGTTTAGAAGGGTGTTCTGTTGTGTATAATGAACGTTCTAGGTGTTTAGAAGGGTGTTCTGTTGTGTATAATGAACGTTCTAGGTGTTTAGAAGGGTGTTCTGTTGTGTATAATGAACGTTCTAGGTGTTTAGAAGAGTGTTCTGTTGTGTATAATGAACGTTCTAGGTCTTTAGAAGGGTGTTCTGTTGTGTATAATGAACGTTCTAGGTGTTTAGAAGAGTGTTCTGTTGTGTATAATGAACGTTCTAGGTGTTTAGAAGGGTGTTCTGTTGTGTATAATGAACGTTCTAGGTGTTTAGAAGGGTGTTCTGTTGTGTATAATGAACGTTCTAGGTGTTTAGAAGGGTGTTCTGTTGTGTATAATGAACGTTCTAGGTGTTTAGAAGGGTGTTCTGTTGTGTATAATGAACGTTCTAGGTGTTTAGAAGAGTGTTCTGTTGTGTATAATGAACGTTCTAGGTCTTTAGAAGGGTGTTCTGTTGTGTATAATGAACGTTCTAGGTGTTTAGAAGGGTGTTCTGTTGTGTATAATGAACGTTCTAGGTGTTTAGAAGGGTGTTCTGTTGTGTATAATGAACGTTCTAGGTCTTTAGAAGGGTGTTCTGTTGTGTATAATGAACGTTCTAGGTGTTTAGAAGGGTGTTCTGTTGTGTATAATGAATTTGGCGTTGCCGCTTGGCCAACTGATTGATTGATTGAAAACTATATTAACAGATTGCAGAATGGGTACAATACAGTACAGTACAGCTCAATACACACAATTGTTAAGGGGATGCAGACCAGAGAAAGACTTTCGTCTTGTTTACATCAGGGTCCCCCATTTTCAATTCATAATGACATTTATGACATACACAACATATAGATATACAGATATATATCATGACATTTATGACATACATGGATGTGGATGTTTGTTTCCACTAGTTGTGTGAATTGTAAATTAGCACCATTGCATGAATCTCTGATGCTCTGGCCGCGCAGAATTCACTTAGTGTAGCATTCTGAACATGAGCCCACAATACAGGCAGGACTGTGGGCCACTGAGGCAGAATGCATGGAGGGGGTCCCTCTGTAACGCACACATACATACCTAACTTACATACATACTAGGGCTGTCTTAAATACTTCGAAGCTTCGTTCGATGGGAATGGGATTCGAATATGAAAAAAAAAAATTTATTAAAAGAAAAAAAAAATATATATATATATATATTTTTTTTAGTGCTGTCAGGCGATTAAAAAAATTAATCTAATTAATTACAGGATTTGTAATTAATTAATCTAATTAATCGCATTTTAATCGCATAACCATTTTATGCCTGATATTCTATATTCTATAATCATATTTCAAATTGCATGTGTCCGGATGGCAGAATTCAGTACAGTATCTACAAAACTTTCTGTTTAATCATCTTCCATCTATTAATTTGCTTAGATTTTTCAGGTCTGGTCAATTTGAGCATAGTGTTATTCACAGTCAAAGATAAAAAAAAAAAATTATTGATATTCTCATTTGGTTCATTACAATTTACTCAAGCCTAGTAACAGACACAGTATTTCGGACACTGGGAATACATTCCCTGAGATCCATAGATGTCCCTAGAATCAGATACCAAGAACATGCAAATGGACCATATAAAAAAAAGTCTGTAATGTGTATTCTACGTTCTTATGGAATGAATGAGATAAAAAAAAGTTATTTAAAAAAAAAAAAAAAAAAAAAATCTTTTTTTTTGTAATTAATTTTGAGTTAATTTTCATAACGCGATAATTTGCTGTGTAATTAATTAATCTAATTAACGCGATAAACTGACAGCCCTAATTTTTTTGCTAAATCAACTCTGCCTCTCTTTGTTAACTACAACAAGCAATGCTGTTTGTTATTTAAGATGAGGTCGGAATCGGCACCAACAGATTTGTGTTCATTGTGCTGCTTTTATAAAGCCTCAAATGACGGCTTACAATATTTCATGGAAGCAAAGTGTTTTGTTTGTCTAAGATTTTAAAAGGTTTAAACTTTACAGCACTGACAAAGTTGAACAAAGTGCTGTACAAGTCCCACAACATTATTTTTTTATTTTTTTTATTTCGAAGCTTCGAATTAAAATCGAATCTCGGCCCCGAAGCTTCGAATTCCAAAAAAAGATTCGAAGGTCAGCCCTAATACATACATACACAGAAAATACAATTGTATATATATATATATACACATAGAAAATAAAATTATATATATACACACTCTTGAGGAGGCGCCACTTTGCCAACCTCTGCATTTCTTTTAATACAATATATATAGAATTAACGCCATATTTGTTGCCCGTCGATTGCCATTTCAGGCAACAAGATCCGTTCAGTGGTTCTCGAGTTACATGCCAATATGTGAGGCGTGCACCAAAGTACACGACACGTACACGACTCCCGGGGCTCTAGCTCCGTCAATCATTTGGCGATCTCGAAAAATATTAGACAGGGTTGTAGCCAATGAGTGTGGCTTTTCAAGGATACCCCACATGGGGATCTAATACGGTCTGTATTGATCGATTTATGATAAAAAAAACAGCAGGGTCCCCCAATTACACAGCTTAACAGGTTAATATATATATATATATACATACACAGAAAATAAATATATATATTTATATACATACATACGTACATACATAAATAGAAAATATCATTAGATTCATATATACACACATGATTTAAAAAAAGAATCAAGCTAATGAAATATGCATAATATTTATATATATATATATTACTTTTTATGTCACAGTAACAATGTCACGGTAACGATGTCACGGTGAAGTAGACATTCAGCCTAATGCTGGGTACCTGGGGACGAGGCTTGATAGACAATGGTGTCCTCCGTCTTTTCAGGGACAGCGGTGTGACAGACGGCCATCATGGTCAGAAACTCCTGGATGACCGGAGCTGTGGCCTGGAGGACACACGACAGAACACAGTTAGTAGACCGGAGCTGTTGGCCCCTGGACACACGACAGAACACAGTTAGGAGACCGGAGCTGTTGGCCTGGAGGACACACGACAGAACACAGTTAGGAGACCGGAGCTGTGGCCTGGAGGACACACGACAGAACACAGTTAGGAGACCGGAGCTGTGGCCCCTGGACACATGACAGAACACAGTTAGGAGACCGGAGCTGTGGCCCCTGGACACATGACAGAACACAGTTAGGAGACCGGAGCTGTTGGCCTGGAGGACACACGACAGAACACAGTTAGGAGACCGGGGCTGTGGCCTGGAGGACACACGACAGAACACAGTTAGGAGACCGGGGCTGTGGCCTGGAGGACACACGACAGAACACAGTTAGGAGACCGGAGCTGTTGGCCTGGAGGACACACGACAGAACACAGTTAGGAGACCGGGGCTGTTGGCCTGGAGGACACACGACAGAACACAGTTAGGAGACCGGGGCTGTGGCCTGGAGGACACACGACAGAACACAGTTAGGAGACCGGAGCTGTGGCCCCTGGACACACGACAGAACACAGTTAGGAGACCGGGGCTGTGGCCTGGAGGACACACGACAGAACACAGTTAGGAGACATCCGACGTTTATGAAACCCGCTTCTCCAAGCAGTATCCTATATAGACGGGTTTGAGCCAATCAGCGATAGCCGCTGAATCACGTGACTGAGTTGTGCCCTACCAGCGTTGAGCTGTGGCGCTAAAAACAAGGCTCTATATAATGGAGCTCTATGGAGAAACCATGACACTCCCCTGACTAACAGTATAATGGAGCTCTATGGAGAAAACATGACACTCCCCTGACTAAAAGTATAATGGAGCTCTATGGAGAAAACATGACACTCCCCTGACTAAAAGTATAATGGAGCTCTATGGAGAAAACATGACACCCCTCTGACTAAAAGTATAATGGAGCTCTATGGAGAAAACATGACACCCCTCTGACTAAAAGTTGTTTTAAACTAAAATGGCTGGATGTCATTTTGGCAAATCAGCATAGCTGATTGTGAGTGTGAGTCTTTCACCTTTTACATATCTAGCGTTGGCATGTATTGATTGTTTAGATAACCCAAAAAAGCGACCTTGGGTATTAAGAAAGGTGCTATATAAAACTAAGTTATTGTTATTATTACAAGCATGTAGGGGTGTAACGATGCATCGATTAATAGAAATGCATCGATTCTAATGTGACGATTCAACTGCATCGATTTGAAAATGTTAGAATCGATTATAATCGAAATTAATCGAAATAATTTTTTTTTTCTTCTTCTTTTTTTTGTGTGTGTTGTTTTTATTGACCTATAGTCCATTCATGCTGAGTGAATCAGTTCCCCCAGCCACATTTGTGTATTCAAATTTTTTTGGGGAATTAACTGATGGAAAATTTATCTAAAATGTATCGAATCGAATTGTGGTCAAATGAAGAGATTTCATGATGCATTGAATCGTTGCCTGAATAATCGTAATATAAATTAATCGTTGTGAGGTTGCATCGTTACCCCCCTACTAGCATGGCATATATAACAAATGTAAATATATTGCAGTTTGCCCCGCGGTTCTGACCAGGATGTGCACCAGAATTGACCGTTAACTGATTTCTCTCTTGACGTCCAATACTTACATGGTTGTTTTGGAGGTTAGCAAGCAAGGAGGGGTCGTTGAAGCCCTCTTCATCAGACGTCTCCGTGTTGTGCCTTAAACGGGACATATTTTAGTCAGTTTCAACAAGTTCATGTAGGTCTTTGATGTCCTCTAAACATACATTTTTATACATTATTTTATTGTGCCAACTTTCAGTGAAGAAACTATTTGGGAAATGTAAATTCCCCATGTATCTGGGGACCCCCAGGAAGGCTGTAAGGACCCCTGACGGGCCCCCGGACCACACTTTGAAGACGGGTTTAACCAGCCAAAATGAACCCCAGTACTTTCTATAGCTGAAATATGAGAGTATGCAGAGTATGGTGTTGTACCAGGAGGGGAGACTGTGTGAAGTTCACATAGAAAGGTCAGACTGACAAACACTTGGTGAACTCAAACACCTGGTGAACTCAAACACCTGGTGAACTCAAACACCTGGTGAACTCAAACACCTGATGAACTCAAACACCTGGTGAACTCAAACACCTGGTGAACTCAAACACCTGGTGAACTCAAACACCTGATGAACTCAAACACCTGGTGAACTCAAACACCTGGTGAACTCAAACACCTGGTGAACTCAAACACCTGGTGAACTCAAACACCTGGTGAACTCAAACACCTGGTGAACTCAAACACCTGGTGAACTCAAACACCTGGTGAACTCAAACACCTGGTGAACTCAAACACCTGGTGAACTCAAAGGTCAACACCTGGTGAACTCAAAGGTCATCCTTACCCGTAGGTGACCCCGGCGATGGTGCACTTTTTGAACTGCATCACGTTGCAGGTCAGGGTCCCCGTTTTGTCGGAGAAGATGTACTTGACCTGAAAGCGGTGACATGTTAGAATCATGGATGCAGACATTGCAAAATAAAATTCAAGTACTTTTCCAAGCACTATTTTTCATTTTAAAAGGGCATTTAAAAGGATCCAATTCACTTTTAAATGTGTTTTTTGTTTTCTTGGAAAGAAATCTGATATCCAATATGTATGGTTTTCCGACAATTAGTTACACTTTAGATTAAAAAAAAAAGCAGAAATATTGTGTCTATTACTAGGCTTGCTTAAATTGTGATGAAACAAAGGAGAATATGAATTATGATTTGTCTTTGCATCTTAGAAAGTGAATAACACCATGGTAATAATGACCAGACATGAAAAACTGCCACTGATCTCGTTCAGTACCTTCTTGAGATCATGTCTACAAAAAATCTAAGGAAATTAATAAAGGGAAGATGATTAAACAGAAGGTTTTGTAGATACAGTACTGAATTCTCCCATCCGGACCAATGCAATTTGAAATATTATTATAGAATATAGAATAGCAGGCTTATAAATTACCTTATTATAGCCAATTTATGGATTGTGCCAAATCTTATATTTCAAATGCCCAAGTTCAATTTGGATTTAGTATCACCCGGCGTGCATAAGAACAGATAATGAAATCTACTGTAATGTACAGTAGCTTTAACATTTTTATCAGGGTGCAACCGTTTTGAAACTAATTTCAAATCTAATTGTTGCTACATGCTAAACATAGGGAAGATAAACTAACTGCGCTTCAATATATGTCAATAACGTTAAGTGTTGTGGTTTATTATCCCGAATAATAAGAGATATAAAATAAATCCATACAGAAGTAATTAGCTTGAAACCCCATAGAGGCTTTTGGGGAAAAATCTTTCGAAAAAATGCCAACGCTCATCGCAAGCTCTCGGTGTCCTCTACAAAATGGCCACAAAAAAACTACAATTCCCGACGTTCAAATTTTAGAATTAGCTGTGATACAACACAACGGGCAGCTGCTTACAATAAATAATTGAGGTTGTATCTGTCCTGAAAAACATAAACCATAACTATTTTCTGTTAAAGGGGAACTATCTTATAAATGGCCTTTTTCAGTGTTTAGCATTGTTTCCTGGCTATGTGGACTTATATTAATAGGATCTGTGTCTCTAATTCTCATATTGGCGCATTCTTCCAATTCTCCTCTCACTATATTCACCCTCACTGAACTGAGTCATCTGAAAATGTGCATATCTGTGATGTCAGAGATTTCTCAGCTGCATAATAATGTGGCAGTTGGTGTGGCAGTTGGCACCAGGCCACACAGTGGTTGGAGCCCAGCCTCAAAACGGCTTAGATCTTGAGGTAGAAAAATGCTGTTTTTGAGGACTTGATTAGAAATACAAAACAATGAAAAGAAAAAAGAAAAAAATTACAGAGGTGACTCACAGGAATTGTGTAAAAGTGCCCAAATAGTGAAATAAATTGTAAAATAGTTCCCGGTTAACTTAAATAAAAAAATAAAAAAATGTTTTCACCACACTGTGGCAAGTCTTCACTGAAAGGGGGAAAAGAGGGAGTTTTAAAGGCACCTGGCCGAGCTCCTCGTTTAGGTTGGATGTTCTTGCCATGGCAGACGTGTCCGAGGGCTTGTGGTGCATATCCATGTCCTGTAGACACAAAGACACAAACTTTCACTATTAAAATACAGGACTGATTAAAATACGTTCCTTATTAAAAAAATACAGGACTGAAGCTACATATACATACAGTATGGTCAAGGACAGGCACTGCCTTTTTTCTCTAATCTTAAAGCTGCAGTGGGCAACTTCTGAGAAATTAGCAAGAGTGAGTTTACCTGCGCAGCAAAAATAGAGCGACCTCTGCATCACTTTGCAACGTTTAAATACTTTCCCGAGCAATATTTTTCCTTTTCAAGGATGTCACTCGAAGGATACAATTCACTTCTTTTAAATGCTGTTTTTTTTTTTTTTTTTTTTTTTTAAGAGAACAAAAATAAACTATTTCTTGATTCAGAACAATTTGATCATGGATGAACAAAACTTCCAATGCGAATGGTTGATTTGAATTTCAAGGACTTTTTAAGCATATTGTAAAAAAAAAAATGCGACCCCGGGAACTTGGTTATCGATGCAGGGAGCTGTTGTTTTTGACCAATCAGATGTTTTGGGGAAAACTAAAGACAACCGCCACGTTCCTCGTCATAAAGTACACAAAATGTGCAGAAGATGGGAAATATATACATATTTATACCGAATTTGTAAAGCTCTGGTGCCTCTGGGAGTTTTATTGTTTTATTGTGGATCCCCATTAATCTACACACCAACGTGAGACTACTCTTCCTGGGGTCCTGGGGTCCCAGTCTGGAAAATCTGAGTTAATATGTGCTTGTTATTATCAATTTAGACAAGATAATTGTGTATTGTGATATGTCGTCATCATGATTTCACCATAATATGAACCCATTGAAAGACGGTAAATTATCATGTTGAATTATCGCCTCCCACCCGTACAGTTGAGCACATCTAGGAGCCGCGCAGTAGGGGTGGACGGTATAAACGGTATACGGTATAAACGGTATTAATTTGCTCTACGGTATGGATTTTGACTATACCGTTTAACCGGTAGAGCAGCTCTAAAATAGCAATGACGTCATGTAACCACAGCGCGACTATTTCAATCGCATTTGCCCCTAAAAATAGATAGAATTAGTCATAGATAATAGATATGTGCAAACTGGAAAAAGTTATTTAGGAGGCTTCGCGCAGTGGGCGTGTCAACACGCAATTGTCATTTCATAATAAACACATATCACCGCGGCGCACAGCAAGTTTCAATTTCAGTTCCTGCCATTTTTAACCAGTGGAGAAAGGTAAGATATTTCCCTATCGTTTTTCTTATATGAATTATTCTACGTTAATAAAACATACCTGGTGATCAACTACAGTTTGCTGTAAACATTACGATATGTGTGTAGTGTTATGATAACGACGGCAGCAGCGGGAGCCGGGAGGACGGCTGCAGCAGTGGATTTGCGAATAGCATGCAGCTGCAGAGCCGCAGAGCCAGTGGCTCTTTCAGGTCTGGTCACAGGCCCGTCAAACAGCGCCCCCCCACCCTTGCGCCGTTCTGACCCCCATCGTCGCTAAGCATTTTGTGTGTCAATTTGTTGACACATGTGTCAATTTGTTGACACATGTGTCAATTTGTTGACACAATTGTCAATTCTTAAAGCTGAGGATGAGTGGCACCTTTGTCTCAATTCTTATTCAATTCAATTCGCTCTGCGGCTCTGCAGCTACATATGCTTCTAGCAAAATCCAGCCCCGCTGTTTGCAATGGGAGCAGGAGACTCGACTCGGGACTTATTTTATTTGGAATATAATGACTTTATACGCAAAAGTAGCCTAGTTTTAAGTTAAAATATTATAAATCTACATGCCTTGAGGATGTCATTCTTTATATAGCCTGCCTATCAGGCAAAAAAAATTATTCTAACAGAAACACTGATACCGTGATATATACCGTTACCGTCTATGCTTCAAATTATACCGTGATATAAATTTTAGACCATACCGTCCACCCCTACCGCGCAGTACAACCAGCCTTCCTCTGGTGGTCTCCGAGCAGCACCACTGAAGCAGTGCATTGCTGGGCAAGTGCCTTGCTCAAAGGCCCCCTCAACAGTAGTTGCTGAGGGAGGGGAAACTTACATTTAACCAGTATTTTCCCCACAGTGAACGCTGGGTTTTGAACCGGCGACCTTCCGGTCACAGGCCTGTCTGAGGCCTCGGCCCTTGAGCAATGCAACTCACCCAGTTGATGAAGTAGGACTGGATGAACTTGATGACCTCCAGGGTGACCAGCAGGCTGATGGGGATCAGGTTGTTGAACAGGATGATGAACGTCAGGAAATTCAGGCCAAAGTTAGCGGCGCTCCCATCTGTCGGGGGTTGAGGGTTGGGATCAATTCACTTTCACAGTCAAAATATTCAGTTGGAACTACCAATCACTCACTGGCGATAGAGCATTCATTCTCAATCATTTCTTTCTAAACTGGTGGATATAAGATTATTATATCGAGAAGAATACTTTCAAATTCAGAATACATTCCACTTACTGAATCGAATCGATTCGTTAATCAAATGCATTTCTGGTCCACGACGTGAACACAAACAATTGTCTTGCTGGTCAAGGTTTAAAAAAAGGATTAATCAAAAGTCCACGACAAGGTACCAGTAGCTACCATAATACAGCACAAATGTCAATTATGAGAGCTCTTTCTCAAGAGTCTTAACTGACCAGGGTCATTTCTGTTCAGTCAATTGAAAATGTCCAAGGAGAGATAATTAAACCCTTGTTTTCTGAAATCCAATTCATTGAATGTGATTATTTTCTGACAGCGGCCAGTGCACTCCGTTTACCATCTTTATTAATACAATAGGGAGGCTGAGAGGTAGGTAGAATAGTAGAGACACGGGAGAGAAGGCTCTGGTTCTACATTCTAGACCAGCGGGGTACTTGTGGTTCTAGAGAGGATGGGGTCTTAACCACTACACCATCTCTGGGCAGATTTAATGCAAATTCTAAAATGGCAAATGCTATATTATACATTCAAGACAAACCTATTACTATTATTGGGATTTATGATCCTGAAACTATTCTATTTGCCAACTAGGATGATGGAGAACTTCTAGTAGTCAGCGGAGTGTTCTAAGAAGCAGGATAAAAGCATGATGAGTTTAATTTGACACAGAAAGAATGAATTATCATTATGTTTCTGTTATTTGACTGCTTGGTTTATCCTGATTCCTGAATTCCCGTCTCTAGACGTGTTAAAGGTGTAGGTTACAGCGTCTCTAGGGGATACAACTTAGCTAGGGAAAGAAGCTACGAAGATACTAAGATACGGACTAAACTAAGATCTCCCGGAGGAGTTTTACCTGGAGCTGTTGTGAAAAACAGTGACAGAAAAAATGCAAAATGAAGTTGTTAATGAGACAGGAAATATGAACATTATTGCAGATAAACCTTACTAGGACCCTAGATTAATTTAAATGACTTCCTCATATACATTATGGCCGATAGGGGATACATTAGGGATGCTCGATATTGGCTTTTTTACCAATATCCGATATACCGATATTGTCCAACTCTTAATTTCCGATACCGATATCGGACATCCCTACTTAAAAGTATTTAAAAGCAAAGGACACAGTAGTAACAAAACGACACAACAATAACGGCCTGTCCCGCCCCCCAGACTCACAGTTGAGGTCCATGTACCCCCCCCCCCAGAGGACACTGCCCCCCCCCCCCCCCCCCCCCCACACTCACAGTTGAGGTCCATGTACCCCCCCCCCCCCCCAGAGGACACTGTCCCGCCCCCCAGACTCACAGTTGAGGTCCATGTACCCCCCCCCCCCCCCCCCCAGAGGACACTGTCCCGCCCCCCAGAGTGACTCACAGTTGAGGTCCATGTACCAGGCGTGGTCGCCGTGGCTGTTCTTCCACAGCGTCTGCCCGGTGGCGCAGGCCAGGGAGATGGCCAGCAGGCAGCCCACCAGCACCAGGATCAGGAAGTTGGTGAGGCGCTCCACGCTGGACAGCTTCAGGGGCGGCCGCGTGGAGTTCTGCATCAGCTTGGTGTCGTGGCCCGTGTACACCGCCAGGCCGTGCACCCAGCGGGTGTTCCGCAGCTTGGCGCCGCGCAGCAGGATCTGGTCCGAGCCCACCGGCAGGGGACTGTGGTGTGGGCCCGGGGGGGGGGGGGACGGGACGGGACGGACGGAAGGTAAATGGTCCATAAACGCCGATAAA
Source organism: Notolepis coatsorum (assembly GCF_963971535.1). Taxonomy (NCBI): domain Eukaryota; kingdom Metazoa; phylum Chordata; class Actinopteri; order Aulopiformes; family Paralepididae; genus Notolepis; species Notolepis coatsorum. The sequence goes on along the minus strand of NC_140167.1, from coordinate 4,218,047 downwards.
TGGACTGCATTTTATACAGCAGCTTTTATCCAATGTGGATAAACAAAGTTATGTTATATTGTGTTATGTAGTGTTGTCAATAGATTAGAAAATGTTTTACTAATTAATCTCACAATTTTCTGTAATTAATCTAGATTAATCTAGATTAAAAATTGCATTTTTCTACTTAAGACCGAAGCTTGTAACAGATATTTACTTGAGTAAAATCATAGAATTAATGTAAAATCAACACAAAGAAAGTATATTTAGATTCAAAGACTATTTTAATAGCTTTCTTTGAATACAGTTTCTCTCCTGTGAAATACAAATGTTCAACAAAACCATCAACATTGACTCAGCTAGACCTCCTTCTTATATCCGCGGCGCTAAAATTGAAGATTTTTCACTCCATAGATTAATCTAGATTAATTTATTTTAATGCTTTAAATCATTTAAATTAATGTCCACAGTTAAAGCATTAATTCTGACAGCCCTAGTGTATTTACTGCTCAAGTTTCAAGTTTCTTTATTAGTCGTCGTACAGAAATACAGGATACTTTTGTATGGAATGCTTCTTTCCGTTTTGCTCCTGAGAGTGTGCCCGGGTAAAAATAGATCATTATAAAAAGTATAATAAGTATAAAATAGCCCCCCTCGTCGTTGGCAGAGGTCAGGCCCACCACTACTGTGTCGTCAGCTAATTTGATGATTGTGTTGTTGTTCCGCTGTGCCACGCAGTCGTGTGTGTACAGGGAGTAGAGGAGGGGACTCAGAACACACAGCCCTGGGGGGCCCCTATGTTGAGCGTGATGGATGAGGAGGTGCAGTTGCCTGCTCTCACCACCTGGAGGTCTGCCCGTCAGGAAGTCCAAGACCCACTGGCAGAGGTCATAGTTCAAGCCCAGGTCCCTGAGCTTGGCTATGAGTTTGGAGGGGCCTATGGTATTGAATGCTGAGCTGTCAAGCTAATCAAGTTTTCTTTTTGTACTATAAGTAAAAGTATATTCTATAATGTATTATACTAAATTATAGGGCTGACCCCTATTAGTCGACTAATCGGTCGAAAGGAGCCGTAGTTGACTGGCCAACCTCTTAGTCGAATATACAAAAATTAAAAAAATTAAAAAAATTATACTTTTTTTTTTTTTTCATTCTTTCCAAAAGAAAAGAGGCCTAGCAGCGTGGCTAACGCTAGTGGCACGCATACCAGAGGCTAACTGCCTACGAAAACAGGCACAGAGGCACTGAAAGAGGATTTCACCATCTAATGAACACACTAGACAAATATCAAGATGTATCCATCAGTGGACCAGTTGCATGCTTTTGCAGAGGACAAGAAGCCTTCAGTCGACTCCTTCAGACATTAAGCACCCCCCACAGCCCAAATGGAATGATAAAAAAAAAAAATATTAGACTTAATTTTTTGTTGACCAATAGTCGACTAACGGCAAATTTTGGCCAATCATAGTCAACCATCCAAATCTTTAGTCGGGGACAGCCCTACTAAATTATGTTATATCAAGTAAAATGTATGGAAGAACAAATGTAAATGTAAGGGGGTAGGGATCTATAAGCTTAGCTTCCCTCTATACAGTAAACACAAGGTGCAATATACACCACTGGCATGATTCATGTCATACGTTGTAGTCTGTGCAGTACTTTGGTGGTTTAAGAGTCAGACACACTTGGTGGTGGTCAGACATTCCTAGTTCTAGAGAGTTCTGCAGCTGCCCACGGCTGTGGAGCCTGATGGCCACCGGCACAAAGGACTGGCAGAGGCGGTTAGTGGAATGTGTGTGTGTGTGTGGGGGGGGTATGAGTCAGTGGCTGAACTATGCTCCTCGTCTTGGCTCGCGTCTCACAGAGGCGTGGGAGGAGTTCTCCAGGAGAGCGGCCGGCTTCCTTCTCATCCTATATCCTGATATCTTACTATGCTGGCATTAAATGGTAAACGGGTGCATTTATATAACATCTTTTATCCAAATCGCTTTAAAAATTTTTGTTTCTCACATTTTTACCCATTCACCGACACGTTCACACACCGACGGCGAGGTGCCGACCTGCTCATCGGGAGCAGTAAGGGGGTTAAGTGTCTCTCGCTCAAGGACACTTCGAAACGCTACCCTGGAGCGGGGAATCGAACCGGGAACCTCCGGATTACCAGACGGGGACCACTCTACCTCCTGAGGCCATCAGGATGCTCAATGACAATGACACTATGTAACAACCCATCATCTACACTCACGGCACACACACTTTAAACAAACACTCACCTCCACACACTTATATAATAATATATTTATTATTATTAAAGAGATTTGCACTACATTCATACCTCATTTGCACCCTCTACCCTAAGTTGTGTACCTCATCTAATTTCTGCATTGTACCTCACTGTTACTAATTTTACTCTGTGTTGTATATTGTATATATTTACTTACTTTTGACTTACTTCTTGGTACTTTTTTTTTTACTTACTTACTTACTTTCTTTTTACTGTATGTAGCACACTCTCAGGGGCTCCCCCCTCTGATGGAACATTCAACATTCATTCGTGCGTGGTCTTGCGCCGTTCAGACTCCGTTGACAATCTGCGCATTACTCACATCACAACACTTCCTGGTTGACCTCTCACCTGTCTCCCTCCAGCATTACTCACATCACAACACTTCCTGGTTGACCTCTCACCTGTCTCCCTCCAGCATTACTCACATCACAACACTTCCTGGTTGACCTCTCACCTGTTGCCCTCCAGCTGCACGCGGCCCACGAAGTCGTAGAGGTGGCGGTTGGGTCCTTCGCACTCCAGGACGCCACTGAGCTGCGACAGACTGTCGGCGTCCTTCAGCTGGGCGGTGGCCTGGAGACCCTGAGAGACGGAAGGAGACTGAAGGACTTTGTCGTCGGCCATTTGATCGCGTGATCGCGTGTGATCTCACTGTGTACATCTCCATTCAGTAGGGCTGGGTTATCGGTAGGGCTGGGGGATTAATCAAAATAAAATCGCGATCTCGATTCATAGACCTATGCAATCTCATTTCTAAATAATTACGTTTTTTTTATTAAAACATTTAAAAAAATATTATTTGGAGCGGCTGGGTAGCGCAGCGGACTCAAATACCTATATTAACATGTTGAAGGACAAAAATAAATTATGTCCTCTTTACTGCCACAACTGTGCTACCTTGTGGTACATGGATTGCAAAACTGATTTAGTACAACTACATACATAGTACTAAATGTCCCTGTGCACTGAATGTGAGTTGACCTGTTGTTACTGTACCATGCGTGTCTGTTATACTATGGTACTGTTTCTTATTCCCATTCTGAGTGAGAGAGACATTCTACCAATGACCTCCCAATAGGGCTGAACCTTCGTTCGTTACGTTGGCGTTCGAATTCTAAATCAACATTCGAATTTTTTATTTGTAATATTTTTTTTATGTGTCTATTCATTCTGTTTAAAACCAATGGGGTTTTTCTTCACAGTTGCAGATAAAGATTCCTACAGGTCGGTTGGTGCGCCTGTACAGCAGAATCAGGAAGTATCGGGGGCAGCGTGAGCCTCCCATGCGTTACTCCTCGCCACTGAGAGATCGCGCTGTTCAGGTGAAAAGATGCGACGGCTGCCTCCTCGTGTACCGGAGGGGACACGTGATGCAAGGCTTCTGTCCTCACTGCAGCCGACCAGTGGGAGGCATAGTCTAGCAACGTTCGAGACAGGGGAGGGGAGAATTGAAGGGAGAATTGGCGAGGCGAAATTGGGATAGAATAGGGGCGCCCCAGTGGCGAACCACATAGCGCGCTCAGCCGCGACACGGCCGACCCGGGTTCGATTCCCAAACCCGTCGTTATTTGCCGAATGTCTTCCCCCCACTCTGTCTCCCATTCCTCCTCTGTCTCTATCTACTGGACTGCCCAGTAGAAATAAAGCGATAAAAACGCCAAAAAATAAATATATAAAAAAAAAAAAATTGGGATAGAATAGAATGAGAAAAAGTGGAGAATATTTTTTTTGATTTAATAAAAAAAAGACTTGTTTAATCAGATTACACATTATTTTTTTTAAGAAGTTTATTTAGAATTTATTTAGAATTTTTTTAAACAAAGATTATAAAAAAAATGAAGGTTCGAACGTCCGTTCAAAAAACCCTGACGAAGTTCGAATCCCAAGAACAGGCTTCGGGGAAACAGCCTAACCTCCCAACAAGTTCAAGGTCTTTACCTGTCGGATCTTCAGGTTGGTCTCCCCGTCCAGGTTGGAGGTCTCAATGTAGCACATGGCATGCGGCTCGCTGGTGGAAGAAGAATAAAGTATAAATAAAAGAAAATCATGTTTACATACAGTATATATTAATATTTAATATATATATTAAATATGTCTGCAAAAAAACAACTAAACTCTTGCACTGAAGAACCATATAACTCCATTTTGATATGTTTTGGACAACCCATGTATGTGTGTAGGTGGTGTGTAGGTGGTGTGTAGGTGGTGTGTAGGTGGTGTGTAGGTGGTGTGTAGGTGGTGTGTAGGTGGTGTGTAGGTGGTGTGTAGGTGGTGGTGTGTAGGTGGTGTGTAGGTGGTGTGTAGGTGGTGTGTAGGTTAGTGCCTCTAACCTGGACGACAGCAGGACCAGGTCGGCAGGCAGAGGATCCCCGTCAGCCGCTCGGACTATATCCCCCACCGTCACCTACGGGGGGGGGGAGGAGGGGGGGAGAGCGAGAGAGATGACATGGCGTGAGACTAAAGGCGGCCCTCCCATAGTCGAGCGGAACGTCCGCTCACTTGGTGTGTCACACAAAACGCTGCTCGGTGTGTTGACATCGACCTGCATTTAACTCTGACCACTCGCTCCGTGCCAAGTGAGAGTAGGACTAGGATCATGATTAATGGGTAGGATCGGTCCGGTAAAAACGTTGGCAGGTAGATGACGCTAAATTTACTTTTAACTATCGCTAATCGTCATCCATTCCAATTCATATACATTTGGACCATGATGTCTTTTTTCATCATCTGAAGAAACTTGAAGAAGTTTGAATGGTTTTTTCTAAATGAAGTGTGTAAAATGAAGTTTATTTCGAGATATCGGAAATAGGGCTGCAACGATTAGTCGATATAATCGGCGAGGTCGATCATAAAAACTCGTTGACGCCGAATTTTTGCGTCGATGCGTCGTATTAAAAAAAAAGATTGGACATTGAGCACGACCTCAGAGTTGCTTTGTCTACCGTCACCCCAGACTTTGAGACTCTTGTCAGGAGCAAACAACATCCCCAGTTATCCCGTTAGTTCCCTGGGATGTTAAGCTAAGAAGTCTGCTAAGAAGGATATATTATTTATTATTATTATTATTTTATTTCATTGTGTTTTTAGCCCTAGTTGCACTTTTGTTGCAACCCCAGTTATCCCATTAGTTCCCCCAAACCTACTGTCGGTCTGTTATGTTAAGCTAAGAAGTCTGCTAAGAGCCCGGAAAAGGAGCCGCGCCCACAGGAAGCAGCGATGGAGGGTGTGACAGAAATAATCGTTGGATTAGTCGACTAATCGAAAAAATAATCGACAGATTAGTCGACTACTGAAATAATCGTTAGTTGCAGCCCTAATTGGAAACGGAGATAACCTAGACTCTTTATTTTGACATCGGATGACGACGACATGACAGAAGTTGAACAGCGTGGGAAAAATTGTGTAAACTGGCGCGAGACATTGGTACGCGGAGGTACGCTCGACTATGGGAGGGCCTTAAGGCTACATCTAGGGATGTCCCGATCCGATCACGTGATCGGAATCGGCGTCGATCACGTGCTTTTCAGAGTATCGGGGATCGGGAAAAAATAATAATAAAAATCGGCAGTCAAAAAAAGAGAAATTTTATTCAACAAACATGACCATGTCCACGTCTTAAACTCATACGGAGGCCTTAGTTTTGGTTTTAAATTACATATAATATATCATCATTAATGTATTTATTGTCACACAGAGCAGAATAATTTTCCACAACAAACACATTCCCCTTTAATTTTCACCGTTGCAACAAACACCCCTTTAATTTAGACGCTACACGCGGCTCGACCACAACAACAACAACACGTCGCTCCCGAAACACGGTTAATATCCACTGACTTGAGCAGCTAGACTTAATGTCAGAGGTTTGGAACTAAGCATTTGAAAATAGAAAGTCAAGCCAGTTGCAATGTTTGCAAGGAGGACAGCCGGCTGGAGGCGAAGTTTTCAGACTAACTTTTGGAGGTCACGTTACGTGACTGAGGATGATCGTCGGCGTTTCAGACCAGAATGGACCATTACGTAAGTCGAACACTGAATGTATACTAATGTGCAAACATATATTGAAACTTTTAATATTTCTCATATGAAGCAGAAGCACATTTCTCAGGGTGAATGTAATAACAAAAGCCTCCGCGCTCGCGCCCCGGATATAGGCAACAGAGGGGCTTGTCTCGCTCTGCCAGTTTCTGACAAATGCGTCAAAATTGATTACTAATGTGAAAGATCGGATCGGAAACGATCGGATCGATAGATATTTAAAATCACATGCTCGGGATCGGATCGGAAGCAAAAAAAGGCGATCGGGACATCCCTAGCTACATCCGTATGACGGCCATTTTCCCCAGATAATGGACATTTGATGAAACGGAACGCTTAGGGGGGGGGACTCAAAATGGCTGCCGATAATGGCTCACATGAAAACAAAGGATATATAACTGTGTTATGATGATTTGATTTTTATTTAGTACATACAATTTATACAATAGTATAAAAACAAGGGGTACAAGGATAACATGTGAAAGTCTGTCGACTTGTTTCCAACATGGTCCCAAAATAGTTATAACTGAAACTAAAACAGAATCCATTATTACACAAATCATACCATCAAAACCTCGTCTCCAGAACTTACCTTGGCCCATTCCACACACTCCCATGTCCCGTTTCTCAGCACTGGAGGGGGTGAAGGGTGACATGGAAGAGGAGAGAGAACAAGGTGGTAATAAGGGTGTCATCAGCTGCTAGAGCTGCACACATGGTCAGAAAAAAAAAAAAAAAAAGATGAAAAAGAAATTCACAAGAGGCTGATTCTTGTTTTCATCAGAAAGAAACTAATCGAAACAAGGCGTCGTCAAAATGAATCATCACACCTAACATACCTAAATATAACTGAATATAACTATTAGGCCTATATGCCAGATAGGCCTATTGTTTGTGCAACGCTGGGATCTGCATTAGGGATGGGCGCGAGTGTTGCAGGAAGAACAATAGAAGCTGTGGAGCATGAGCCAACATTACAGGAGGTAATGTCATTATTACAAATAGTAACCGACTGTTTTTTTTTCTTTTTTTTAAGATATTTATTTTGGCGTTTTTTTTTTTGTATTTTATTTTTTTATTATTTTTTAAACAAACATATAAACAAACATTTGGCGTTTTATCGCTTTATTACTACTGGGCAGTCCAGTAGGGAGAGACAGAGGAGAAATGGGAGACAGAGTGGGGGGAAGACATTCGGGAAATAACGACGGATTCGGGAATTGAACCCGGGTCGCCCGTGTCGCGGCTGAGCGCGCTATGTGGTTCGCCACTGGGGCGCCCCGTAACTGACTGTTTTGACTGGCAATATGCATTAAAAAGGTGCTGTGAGTGGTATATTTATGTTAAGATAATAGCTCTACACTCCGACAGCCATCACTGGTGTGATGTACTTTGTGTTTACTGCAGAGTGGAGGGACTGGGAGACCCATGTAGTGGCACAGTGGTGTAGTGGTTAACACTGTCGCCTCACAGCTAGAAGCTCCAGGGTTCCATTCCCGCTTGGGGACCAGGTTTCCGCGTTGCCAGGTACCCAGGTGGGGCATCTCCCGGGCCTTTCTGTGTGGAGTTTGCATGTTCTCCCCCCGTGCTCGGAAGGGTCCCCCCCCCCCCCCCGATAAGATAAACCCAATGGAAAAACATGCACAACAGATCGCTAACGCTGTCGCGTCCCTGACGAAGACGGGCAGGAGCACTTGGATTGGTCCCCACGCCGACGCCCCCATCTGCTCCCGGGATGGGATGGGTCAAGTGCAGAGACTCAATCGCATTAGCGACCCATCAATTGCGTGTGTGTGTTCCTGTGTGTGTGCCGCCCATTGCATGTGTGTCACTGCATGCCAAATAAAGACTTCTCTAAAGTCCTGCATTATTATTTATTACTGACCAGACACTCTATATATCAGTGACGCCGAGATACATTTTTCCATAATGAAGTAAGAGTTTAAAGGTAAAATCTTTAACACCGCCAAACAGCGACCAAACAGCCCAGCTTGGTATTGCACTTTGCTTGCATGTTTTGATCTGTCTTGCAATAGAAACCCCTCCCCTATCCACACTCAACTCCAACATCAATGAAAATTCTTTTTTTTTTATGCTTTTATTTTTGTTCCCTGGACGTCGCTGTTGACGGCATTACAGATTGTAGCTTTAAGGAGAACAAAAGTTTGTCATAGTTCGCACTGAAAGCTGAAACATCTCACCTCGAGTTCCCTTCTTGTTGATCACACCGTCTGCTTGGTGGCGTTTCTGTTGAGAAGGTACAGGATACTGGTGATGAGGCAATCTAGATCCCTGATGAGTTAATCTAGATCCCTAATGAGTTCATCTAGATCTCTGATGAGTTAATCTAGATCCTTGATGAGTTAATCTAGATCCCTGGTGAGTTAATCTAGATCCCTGGTGAGTTCATCTAGATCCCTGATGAGTTAATCTAGATCCCTGGTGAGTTAATCTAGATCCCTGGTGAGTTCATCTAGATCCCTGATGAGTTAATCTAGATCCCTGGTGAGTTAATCTAGATCCCTGATGAGTTAATCTAGATCCCTGATGAGTTAATCTAGATCCCTGATGATGAGTTAATCTAGATCCTTGATGATGAGTTAATCTAGATCCTTGATGAGTTAATCTAGATCCCTGATGATGAGTTAATCTAGATCCCTGATGAGTTAATCTAAACACATCATTTAGACACCTTGCATGTTAGGATTTCCTTCAGATTCATGTTGGCACCCATGTATGGCCTAGCTAGCATGTTTATTTTTATCACTGACTAACCTGGTCTTCCGTGGTGCAAGAAAACATTTGGTCAATTTAGCCACATTTAGCGGCATCTCCCTCTCTAGTCCACCCTTCCTCTTTTTTCCACTGTTGAAACATTTCATTTCCAGTCATTTCCATCTGACGGTTCTGTGAAATACAAGCAGTCAGCAGTATGTCTTTTTCTCTCCCTCCCTCCAGCTCTACCCTTCCTCTTTTTTCCACTGTTGAACTGTTGCAACATTTAATTTCCAGTAATTTCCATCTGACTGTTCTGTGAAATACAAGCAGTAAGCAGTATGTATTTTTCTCTCTCTCCCTCTCTGCCCCACCCTTCCTCTTTTTCCACCGTCCATCTTCAAGCGCAGGTTATGCTTGACATCTGCCATTCCATTCGCCATCTCCACTGTCAATCAGTTGTATGGCCTGGTCCAAAAACACATCATTTAGACACCTTGCATGTTAGGATTTCCTTCAGATTCATGTTGGCACCCATGTATGGCCAAGGGGTGAAAATGGTAAAAATCTGCCATTTTGAAATCCAAAATGATGTAGGTTAGAGTTATCCGATCCCAAATATAATCGCATATTTGAATTCCCCACAAAAAAAACACATATTTTAGATTGATTTTCCCCAAAAAAAAAGTATGGCCCGCCCTAATAGCATAGGGACAAAAACTGCACATTGTATAGGTATGTACATAGGATCCAGTGCCTTTAAGCGATTTATTAACATGTCTATTTACCATGTCTATTCTAGTTATCTTTTTATCATTATTACTATCACTATTGTTTTTATTGCACAATCGAAGCGGGCATGGCCAACCGCATTTCACTGTATGCCCTGGTATGTATGCGATGAATAAAACTATTGAATCTTGAACCAATACATCATTCATCAAATGTTCCATGTGTTGAATTTTGGGAATATATTATATATATATCCGACCTAGACCGTGCCGCGTCACATATATGTACAGTAATGCATGTATGTTTTTGCTTTGCTCCACGTTGCCTAGGTGACCGTTCACGGGGATCCCAATGAACAAACGCGTGATTCTCACCAGATCCTCGATGATCTCCTTGATGGCGGCCACCAGCAGGATGAGGATCAGGGGCACCGCCGTGGGCGAGAGACCACACAGACATTTGGTCATTTAATTCAATTCAATTAAATTAGTCCCGCAAGGGGCAATTTAGAGCATGATACGGCAAACAGCTGCATTTCTACACTTTCAAGACAAAACAGGGACAAGAGACATACATGACACTTGTTCAAAGCACAAGTGACATGACACTGCCAGAATGGGATCCCTACATTGTTGATCTGTCAAGTCCAATAAATAAATAAATAGATTCGGTCAGTACAAAAAAAGTGCATGTAGGAGCCAAATCCTATGATGATAAATTGTAACTTTATTGCCCCCTTAGAAATGTGGTTTATTATGGTATTCGTGTTTTTATTTGTTTATTAATATTTGTCAATGAATTCCAAGATGGAGACTTACCTGGTCAACTCCCCTTTTTTCCCACGCTCCCCCTAACCACTCCTATAACATGGCAGGTAATTTAGAGTTCACGCAGGCCCAGGTGGAGCGGTACCATATAGTTTTTGACCGCACTCAATTCGCATTTGATTGACAGTTTAAGTTCATGTACATAACCCGTTTTGTTTGTTTTATAGTGGTAGGCAGCTATTGGGGCTGTTGTGACTCGCTTCCCAATAAATCCCGTTTGTTTTGAAAGTACATTGGACCAGCGTCATCTTTTCTTTTTGGATTGCAATTCGGAGCGTGTCGGACTAACAACGCATTACCTGGAGCCTCAAGGCAACTGCGGTTCGTATGATTGCCTTTATAGTGCACTTTCGTCATACATTTTTTAATCAAGGGGTCAAAGGTTGCATGTTAGTAAACTGACCATTCCTTGTACTGTGGGCCATTCACCAGTCGAACGGCCTCTGGAACAAACCCAAACTTTCTTCCGTTTGTTTTACAGGCAGGCTATCTAAAGCGCTTTCCTGAGGGCAGCAGGTCAAAACACACATGAAGGACATGTGTGGAGTCATCAATTATCTTATGTGCTTTCTTGAGCACTGTAGAACTGCATTAGGGATCTTTGTGTTCTGCCGATCATTTTTGAGCTAAGGTTGACAACACCTTGCAGTTTGTTCTCGTCTCTTTGACAGAGCTGAACGCTTTTATCCAAAGCTACTAACTGTACAAGTTCTGTACGACAAGTCAGCAGGAAGGGTACAACTCTTACAGCTGAGTGACAATGTTCATCAAACAGTGCTGCAACTTGGGTGCTACAGTACAGTGTTGAGTGCAGAGTAGTAGAGACATGTTAGTATAGTAGGTAGTAGGGCTGCAACGATTAGTCGACATAATCGACAATGTCGATTATAAAAAATCGTCAACGAGGAATTGTTGCGTCGATTAGTCGTTTAAAAATAAATATTATTATTATTATTTTTTTATATATATTTTTTTTGCACTACCTATCTTTGTGAAAGTGGCTTCTCAGCTCTGGTCCAGCTGAAGACTTCTTAGCTTAACATAACAGACCGACAGTAAGTTTGGGGGAACTAATGGGATAACTGCGGATGTTGTTTGCTCCTGACAAGAGTCTCAAAGTCTGGGGTGATGGTAGACGAAGCAACTCTGAGGTCATGCTCAATGTCCAATCTGTTCCTCTGCTCTGTCTTCAGCTGGACCAGAGCTGAGAAGCCACTTTCACAAAGATAGGTAGTGCAAAAATAAAATTATAAAAAAAAAAGTATAAAAAAAATATATAATTTCTTTATATAAATTTTTTTCGATTAGTTGACTAATCGAAAAAATAATCTACAGATTAGTTGATTAGTTGACTACTAGTCATTAGTTGCAGCCCTAGTAGGTAGTAATATAGACAAGGAAGATTATTTAGTGGAAGAGTGCATGATAGTAGAAGACAGTAAGAAGGTTAATGGTTGTTTCCCCCCCCCCCCTTCTTTCATTTCAGATATTGATTGAAGAAGTGAGACAAAACAATACGGTAGAAATACAAGAGATACTGTACCTTGTAGAAGTACAGATAAAACGGTACCTTGAATAAGTACAGATACCTTGTATTGTATAAGTACAGATACCTTGTATTGTATAAGTACAGATACCTTGTATTGTATAAGTACAGATACCTTGTATTGTATAAGTACAGATACCTTGTATTGTATAAGTACAGATACCTTGTATTGTATAAGTACAGATACCTTGTATTGTATAAGTACAGATACCTTGTATTGTATAAATACAGATACCTTGTATTGTATTGTATATATATATATATATATATATATATATATATATATATATATATATATATCGGTATATATATATATATATATATATATATATATATATATATATATATATATATATCGGTATATATATATATATATATATATATATATATATAATTGTATTTTCTATGTATATATATGTGTGTGTGTGTGTACAGTATATATATATATATAATTTTATTTTCTATGTATATATATACTGTATCTGTCTGTGTGTGTGTGTGTCCCAACGTTCATGAAAGAGTGCAATGTCCCACAGAATATCCATGAGCGAGTGAGTGAGTGAGCGAGTGATTTTGCGAGGCGTAGCCCATGGTGGCGGTTCCTGGCAGCGCCGTGGGGAAAACAGGACCGCGGTTCCTACATGGCTCACCTGGCATGATGGACGTACTGTAAACACCTCCTTAACCCCTGTGTCTAATACAACGTGTTGGGAGTGCAGAGCCGACACGACCACACATGACCTACCTGGAGCAGAGCTATACACAGGAAGAAGGAGTTGGCCGCTCTCCTGAACTGAGCGAACAGGAAGCGAGGCAGGAAGGTGAGGACATTGTACTTGGCGGTGCTTCAGAGAGAGAGAGAGAGACAGAGAGAGATAGAGATAGGGACAATCATAGAGACAGAGAGACACAGAGAGTGAGACAGAGAGAGAACAAGACAGATAACGAGAGGTAGATAGATAGAGACACACACACACAGACAGACAGAGAGAGAGAAAGACAGAGACAGACAGAGAGATAGAGACAGAGAGACAGAGAAAGTTAATATGATGTTGAACATTCCCCTTTGGTAGTAGCTACTGTATGATAAAAAGGAAATGTCAACCAAACGCATCCTTGTTGTAAAGTTACATGTATTTTATTGTGACAACTAATAAACAAACTTGAAACTTGGGATGGTGCACTCACTCACCTGACTTTATTAGTGCAGAACTTGGTGTGCTGCGGCTGACTGATGAAGATACGTCTGGCGTCGTCCAGCTCCTCCGGGGAGTGACTGGACGATGTCCCCCGTGTCCTCTCATAGCCTGGAAGTGTTGTCAAAAATATAGATTTTTCGATACATATCGATTCTGAATAGTTAAAACAGTTTCAATACTAATTTCCCGCAATATCGATACTTTCTGCACTATCGATTTTCAAAAGAAAAAATAATTTAAGTCACCTTTTATTTTACAAAAAGTGATGTTTGGTGAAAGTTAGATTTGCACTTTATTAATCCCAATAGGGAAATTCATTCTTGTTTGATGATCAAGAGGCACCTTTTATTTGTTTAAAGAGTATTATATATATATATTATTATTTTTAATTTTTTTAATGAAGATTGGTGAAAGTTAAGTTTGCACTTCAATCCCGATAGGGAAATTCGTTTGATTTTTTTTTTGTCAAATAAAAACAAAGTTGTATGTCAAGTTGCTTTTTTGTGGAGGACATCTTCAGTTTTGCAGGGTTTTTGGAGAAAGCGTGGCACTTGAGACAAAACACACTATATCCTATATAATTGTATATGAATTCCTCTTGTTTCTTTGTTCAGTGTTCACACACATTGCTTACAGCTTGTGTTATACGTTTTATTGTATTTTCTTTTTTTTGTGGCCATCTTGGTCTATATAACCTATTGTCAATGTCATAATTTGTCAAGTAATTTGTCAAGTATACTATTATATACTTATTGTCTATGCGTCTTGTAAGCCCATATGGGTTGGGCATACACCTGTATGTAAGACACGGAAATAAAAAAAAACATCAAATCAAATCAAATCATAGCCGGTGGAAGCGCGTGGCGACTCCTAGGTCGGGAACCGCTACATTAGAGCACGGCAGCACGCTGCTTTAATCTGCCGCTGTGACCGCTTAACTGGTCAGCTTAACAGACACTCCACACGGTCGGGGCGTGGTCTCAGGGAGAACACCCGGGTTTAGGAGGGCAAGGATCCCCTGGATCACATAAGCTGATCAGCGCTTTCAGATCCGCCCCTCATATCAGGAGACACCATACAATTTCAGCAATGTATTGATTGATTGATTGAAAACTTTATTAACAGATTGCAGAATGGGTACAATACAGTACGGCTCAATACACACAATTGTTAAGGGGATGCAGACCAGAGAAAGGCGTTTGTCTTGTTTACATCAGGGTCCCCCATTTTCAATTCATAATGACATTTATGACATACACAACATACATGACATCATGACATTTATGACATAGGGACATACAGGTATAATAGTACTGTTACATTTGTGACATATATGATATGCAAATATACAGTACTGTTACCCATAGACATAGCTGCCAACCATCCCGTTTTTCCCGGAATTGTCACGTATTTCAACCTTCCTTTCCGCCGTCATCCCGTACCCGTATTTTTCCCGTTTTTGATTATTTTCATTTTTTTTTACAAAATGGCTGCAATTCCCCTCCGTGACGACAGGTGGCAGCAGTGTAGATTAGACCGTTAGCACAGAAAGTCAGACGGTTGCCACCCCGAAGAAGAAGAACAGCGACCGGATTTGGTTTAGCATGAAATGTATTACATTCTACAACTACCTAGGCCTAAGAAAAATAATGGTGTTTCCGGTTGCCGACCGACCCTGCCGATTTAGGTGCGACCCAATAGGTTTTATGAGTTTAAAAAAATAATTATAAAACATAAAAAAAAAAAAAAATTTGTTTCAGAGAAATCTTAGTCAAACCTTTAGTATTATGGATATTAAACATGCTGGCAGAGTACATGCATCCATGTTGTTGTGAACATTTTAATTAAATAAAGAAATTCCCTATCCATAGTCGCCGTGGGAAAGAATAAAATAAAAAATGTAATTTAATAAATTCCCTACCTACCCATGGCCTTAACTGACAACCAACAGGAATTTTTATTTTTTTTTGTTATGCCGTACCTACAAAAGGCAGAGAAGCGATACCAGCAAAGTGGGGTTGTTCCCGGAGAGCTCGCTCTCGGCCGTGGTTCCTCAGTGTATAATGTATGGTGCTCTCCCTCAACATGCGAGTAGGGTGAGACAACACCATTCTTTAGTCCAAATAATACCCTACTTTATACTATATTATTGTCATTCGTTTAATGTAAAGTCAGTCCTACATTTTTGGCACTGCTTTAACGTTGCATTTACCCATAATAATGGAAATTAACATTTCTAACATTAACATTTAGTGTATGTTTAAAGTTGATACATTGAGGCATGGTAGAATTTCACTTTATATTACAGCAGTATCAGTTTTTTACATTACAATTAGTGCCCTCAGCTCGGAACTAAGCAAAATCTGCATATGGCTCGCCGACAACAAACTATCATTACACATGGGCAAAACAGAGTCCATTCTCTTCGGTTCAAATAACAAACTCAGCAAGACCGACGGCTTCTCAGTTACAGTGGGTGACAATATTGTCACAAGGAAAGAAGATATTACCTACCTGGGTTCCATCCTAGAGGCTAATCTTTCCTGTGACAAAATGGCATCCAATGTAATAAAAAAAGTCAACCAACGAACTCGATTCTTGTACCGGATCTCCTCTCTGGTAAACAAGAATACCCTGAAGACTCTGGCAGGAGCACTCATTCAAGGGTACTACGACTATGCTTGCACCTCATGGTACCAAAGCACCTCAAAGGCACTAAAAAACAAATTACAAACATCTCAAAACAAACTGGTCAGACTACTGCTTGACCTGACACCTAGAACACACCTCACCCCTGCACACTTTGCCAACCTAGGATGGCTTAGAGTAGACGACAGAGTACAGCAACTTGCAATGGGCCTGGTCTACAAGATACACTACACGACCAAGGTACCCATGTACATGACAAAATACTTCCCAAAGGTCAGTGAATACCACGATCACAACACCAGAGGGAGCTCCACAAATCATGTTAAACCCAGATTCGGCTCAAACAAGGGACTAAACACGTTTAGCAATTGTGCCACATCAATGTGGAACGCCCTACCCAAAGCTGTAAAGGAATGTGAATCACTACCCACTTTCAAAAACACTCTCAAAGAACACCTACGGGAGACTGCCATTCGAAACTGGCCCCTACAAATGTCCTAACCCAGTTGTACAGTAAATGACCAAGTATGGCTTTGTCAGTATTCCAATGTACAGTGTGTGTCCCCCTACCCAACCCCACCCCACCCCACCCACCCAACCTCCTCCAATGTACAGTTTCTACGTCAAATGTAACACTCTTTTTCTGGACACTTTCTGTATCACAAACAGTACTGTACTGTACAGTACTGTCATGAATGTATAGATGTAGCAGTACTGTCTATCTGTATGTCATGTATATCATAAATGTCACTATGAATTGAAAATGGGGGACCCTGGTGTAAACTAGACGAAAGTCTTTCTCTGGTCTGCATCCCCTTATTAACAATTGAATGTATTGAGCTGTACTGTACTGTACCCATTCTGCAATCTGTTAATACAGTTTTCAATCAATCAATCAATCAATCAATCAATCAATCAATCAATCAATCAATCAATCAATCAATCAACACAACGTTACCTTGGACCCGTGACCGCAGGTCCGACAGGGCTCTCTGCAGCGGCATCACGGTTGTTGTTGTGACGTCAGCCTCCCCCTCAGCCCTGCAGGCATGTTAGCTTAAGTTAACGTCGTTAGCATAGCTAGCTTCTCTTGACGTCTAGCGACAACAACGCCGCCGCCAGCTTCTGCTGCTGCTTCCTTCTCCTTCTTCCTCCTACATTCAGAGTCGGACAGATATCCGAGACATTACTACTAGTCTACACACAGTAGTTCTTCGCCACTACGAACTAAACAAAAGAAGCCAAGTCGCTTGGTTGTTCAGACTCAGAGGAGAGTGTTTCTGCTGCTGTGTGTTGTGTGTGATGACAGCCGTCTTCTTCCTCCTCCGCTGCTTCTCGACAGGCTTAGGACGCTGGTTGGCGTGTTACCGCCTCTTGCGGTTAGACTTGAGTACTGCACAATGCTCATGACTTGATTGATTGATTGATTGATTGATTGATTGATTGATTGATTGATTGATTGATTGATTGAAAACTTTATTAACAGATTGCGGAATGGGTACAGTACAGTACAGCTCAATACATACAATTGTTAAGGGGATGCAGACCAGAGAAAGACTTTCGTGTTGTTTACATCAGGGTCAGGGAGTGAGGTTCAACCTAGATTGATTGATTGATTGATTGATTGATTGAAAACTTTATTAACAGATTGCAGAATGGGTACAATACAGTACGGCTCAATAATACACACAATTGTTAAGGGGATGCAGACCAGAGAAAGACGTTTGTCTTGTTTACATCAGGGTCCCCACTTTTTCAATTCATAGTGATTCAAAACTACTTCAGATCAAAACTATTGTATTATAGCCAAACCGTATGGTGTAGGGTTCATCACCTTTTTTTATATAATTTCTTTATTTTGTTTTTGGTAGATTTGTATTTATTTTATACCGGGCAGTCCGGTAGAGAGAGAGAGAGAGAGAGAGAGAGAGAGCGGAAGAACGGGAGACAGAGCGGGGGGAAGACATTCGGCAAAGGACGGCGGGTCCGGGGATCGAACCCGGGTCGGCCGCTTCGCGACGCAGCGCGTTACATGGGTCGCCACTTGGGTGCCCAGGGTTCATCATCTTTGACGGAGGTGTAGATTGTTTAATTCTTGTACTGTTACAACCAGGCAATAAAGATAAATGTTTTAACTTAATCTTTGAGAGAATGTGTTTTATTTTGTAACATTGACTCGTTTCCATTGTAATTACTACAGGTAATTACTTTTTATCAAATGTAAAAACATAGATCTCATTTACTTATGCTCAACTCTGCTCTCGTCAAAAGTCGGACTAACTGAATAATAGACCAATTGACCAGGAGATCTCAGTTCGTCCACCTGCAGAGTGGCAGCATGTTTACTTTTATCGACAAGAAACATGTCACCTTAACACTAGCACAGCCGACAAGGGGTCACATGACCCCGAGGCATTTTCAATAAATGTATCCTCGTCACTCGGTCGAGCTCCAGCTCTGTCACTCAATGACTTTTCCTAAAAGTACCCTGTTTTATCTGCAGCACGGTTTCTGAAATTTCAAAATGACCTCAGGAAAATGTAATTAGAACGTTATTCCACATAATGGGCCGTTGGAACAGACGAAAGTCACAGCACTTTGCGAGCGTCTAGCGCAGGGGTGGCCAACCCGTGGCTCGCGAGCCGCATGTGGCTCTTTGCCCGTCAATGTGTGGCTCTTCCATCCAAACTATTTAAATAAAATAAAATTATAATATATATTTCTTTTATACATTTTCTTTTTTTTTTACGTCACTCAAACCTACATTTCATTGTGGTAAACCTCATATTTTTATATTCAGAGGTAATTATATAGTTTACACTGTTTATTTTTCTCATATTTCTCATATAAGCTGTGGGGTCGTCTGACCCGTTCCTGGGCAGGAATTAGTGGCATTTTCTCCACGGCTGTGCCGGTGTTAAGATGTCCAACAGCCAAATGTCTCAGATCCAATGTTGCTGAATCGAATGCATCGCCTGGATTCATCAGACCCACTCGTATTCCCCCTGTAGCGGAATGATAATAGGTTCAGCCAGACCTCTCTCCAGCGCTGGCACAGAATGAATGAATGAATGAATGAATGAATGAATGAATGAATGAATGAAAACTTTATTTAACAGATTGCAGAATGGGTACAACAATACAGTACGGCTCATTATACAACGGCATGCAAATTTCTCGATTCTGATTGGCCATTCACACGTCTTTATTGGTAACAATCCACGGTCCTGGGCTCAGGACCCGCCCACAACCAAATCACATAACCCTCCCCGGCTCACTCCGGGAGAAAACAGGATCGCGGAGATCAAATGGTTATGTTGAAAGCACCATAACGACTAAATATGAAGCGATTCTGTCAAGGGGAATGTGTTAGTATTTTAAACAATGTTGGATGATGTAATTGATGGGTCTTGACTCAATCTAGAACAAAAGAAAAATCGCGGATTGATTGATAGATTAATTGATTGATTTAAATTTCTTCCTTCCTACTTTCTTGCAGCGTTCTCTCTCACACTGTCCGACGCTGGCGTACCCACAAACACACACACACACATACACACACACACACACACACACACATACACACACGCACACACACACTGTGACACACACACACACACACACACACACGCACACACACACACACACACTCCTGTCTGCAACAGCGGGGGAGTCAGACTGAGAGAGAAGCAGCGCTGTTTTAAGTGAGCATGGTCTATTGAATTGATTGATTGGTTGATTGCTAATTTTATTACTGTACCCCTGGTTTCCAACTGGTTAAGTTTAGGCTAAAAGAAATAAATAAAAAAATAGGGCGAAGAAAACGTTTTTTTCCTATAGGGCAAAGAAAACGTTTTAATAAATTTTCAATCAATCATTCCAATAATACACAGTTGGATGTGTTAGTTGGTTGGATGCACTTCAAGCTGCTTCCACATGAGGCAACTTCTCTCAATCATTCCAATAATACACAGTTGGATGTGTTAGTTTGGTTGGATGCACTTCAAGCTGCTTCCACATGGAGTTGTGGGAACTACTTTTTCTGGCGGATGGTTTTTTCAATAAATCTTCGATTAATGTGTTTATTGTATAGAAATAAGGTTGGATGAATCTGGCAGTTGTATAAAAGCTTTACACCACGTGCAGTCGTGATTTGTGACCAATAAACCATGCCTGGGGGGGTCTAACGACCCTCGGCTGCGCCTCGGGCCTAACAACCACCCCTAGGCATGGTTTATTGGTCACAAACCACTACTGCGTGTGATGTAATGCTTAAATACACACAATTGTTAAGGGGATGCAGACCAAGGGCTTAGCCCAATCCCTGAAACATCGACATAAGGTATAGTGTTAGTCCTTTTTATGTTCCTAGTAGTTTATAGTTGGATGTCTGGCAGCAGTCCCTGCCCACTGTTGTGGAGCCTGATGACCGCTGGTATGAAGGACTGGCCGAGGCGGTTAGTTGAGTGTCGGGGGGGTATGAGTCTGTGACTGAACGTGCTCCTCATCTTGACCAGCTCATCATAGAGGGGGTGGGAGGGATTCTCCAGGATAGTAGCCAGCTTCCTTCTCATCCCCCTCTCTGACTCAAGTGTGCTTAAAGAGGGACTATCTTATAAATGGCCTTTTGGAACTCACCTACCTCCATCCTGACAGAGGTCCTCCAAATGAATGGAAGTGAGTGAGGAGCCTGACACCCTGGGATGGAATGAGGGTGTTGACAGCAGACGACAGGGTCGCTAGCTAGCTTACAAGGTACAATTTCTGAAACTAAAGTTTCTACTAAAGTGAAATATCCATTTAAGTGGTAAATGACCCCTTCAATGAGGTTGTTTTGAATCATTTTAGCAAAAAATGTTCACATTGGAAACTTGCCTGAATTTAGAAGGGTTTTTCAGCCCAACTCCATGATTTAGTTTGATTTTTGATTTGATTGAAGTTTATTTCAAATATGCAACATAACAAACAAACATCAAGTACATATATAGCCCTAAGCCGTTCAAATAATACATTTATATAACAAATAACAAAGAACAAACAAAAAAAAGTCAAACTCAATATTTTCTTTTTCTTTTTTATATTTACATATTTGAAAAGGAGTGAGAAGAAGCATACACTTATTTAATCCGACCCCTATATACTCATCAGAACATACTATATTTTATTTACTAATTCATACATTACTAGTTTGCGAGAGAAGCTGTATTTTTATTATGAAAAAGTTCCATAGTGTAGGTTCCTAGTTTGTCTTGTTAACTGACGCCAGGAGCTGTGATGCAACGCGACGTCCAATTAGAGGTGTGAAGGGAGTGTTTTGGGTCGTGGTCCCTGAGGTCATCTTCAGTTCTCCCCAGCCCCTCTCCTCCCTCCCTCTCCCCAGCCCCTCTCCCCTCTCACCCCCTCTCCTCCCTCCCTCTCCTCCCTTCCTCTCCTCCCTTCCTCTCCTCCCTTCCTCTCCTCCCTCCCTCCCCCTCTCTCTCCCTCCCCCTCTCCTCCCTCCCTCTCCTCCCTTCCTCTCCTCCCTTCCTCTCCTCCCTTCCTCTCCTCCCTCCCTCCCCCTCTCTCTCCCTCCCCCTCTCCTCCCTCCCTCTCCTCCCTCCCCCCAGCACCTCTCCTCCCTCTCCTCAGCCCCTCTCCCCCCTCCCTCCCCACCCCCCCTCCCTCTCCTCCCTCCCCTCAGCCCCTCTCCTCCCTCCCTCTCCTCCCTCCCTCCCCCCTCTCTCTCCCCCCTCCCTCCCCCTCTCCCCCCTCCCTCCCCACCCCCCCTCCCTCCCCCCTCTCTCTCCTCCCTCTCCCCAGCCCCTCTCCTCCCTCCCTCTCCTCCCTTCCTCTCCTCCCTTCCTCTCCTCCCTTCCTCTCCTCCCTCCCTCCCCCTCTCTCTCCCTCCCCCTCTCCTCCCTCCCTCTCCTCCCTCCCTCCCTCCCCCCTCTCTCTCCCTCCCCCCAGCCCCTCTCCTCCCTCCCTCCCCCCTCTCTCTCCCCCCTCCCTCCCCCTCTGATCCCCTCCCTCCCCACCCTCCCTCCCTCCCCCCTCCCTCCCCTCAGCCCCTCTCCTCCCTCCCCCTCTCCCCCCTCCCTCCCTCCCCACCCCTCCTCCCTCCCTCCCCTCTCCTCCCTCCCCCTTCTCTCTCCCCCCTCCCTCCCCCTCTCCCCCCTCCCTCCCTCCCTACCCCTCTCCTCCCTCCCTCCCCCTCTCCCCCCTCCCTCCCCCTCCCTCCCCCTCTCCCCCTCCCTCCCCCTCTCCCCCCTCCCTCTCCTCCCCCCAGCCCCTCCCCCCTCTCTCCCCCTCTCTCTCCTCCCTCCCTCCCCTCTCTCTCCTCCCCCTCTCCCCCCCCCCCCCCCTCTCCCCCCTCCCTCCCCCAGCCTGTTCACACCTGCAGCACCTGTTGGGAGCTCATTACCATCTGTCCTGCTCTCCAGTCCTGGTTGTTGAAATTAATCATAACTTTGAAAATCGATGATCGCACAAATTCGTTTTTTCATTTAGATTTTAGTTGATGGTGGGACGTAGAGTTAGAGATATGGTCAAAGGTTATGATTCATAAACAATATTTTCTGTGAAAAAATCTAGTGAATATAGCCATGAGCCATGAGCCTGCTCAGCTGTTGGAGCACAGCCCCTCTCCTCCCTCTCTCCCCCCAGCCCCTCTCCTCCCTCTCTCCCCCCAGCCCCTCTCCTCCCTCCCTCCCCCCTCTCTCTCCCCCCTCCCTCCCCCTCTCCCTCCTATAGCCATGAGCCTGCTCAGCTGTTGGAGCGCAGCCCTCTGAGGCAGCCGGAGCTTCACACGTCGGCACCAAAACAGATTAATGACCCCAAGAATAGTAGCTCAATACACATCGCAACAATAACAAGAGGTGAACAATATGTAAACATGTCGACATAATGACATGCGACTGACAAAATATTGAGAAAGTCTTGCATCACAAAAACTTCTTGGATGCAATATTTATTTTTATTTATCCTTTAGCCAGGAAAAGTCCCATTAAAATGCAAGATCTCTTTTAACCCTTTGATGCGCAAGCTATGCAAAACCCCCACTAATGACCCGTATTCATGTCCTATGGTATTTCATGCATGGCACAGTATTTCTTGGCTATAATTTTTTCAAATCTATTTATTTAATAATTCAACATTCTAATTAGTAGATCATATAAGTAGGTAGTTCACCTAACAATGACGAATGAATATCAACACGTGTATTTTTGGCCTTTGGTATAGAGAGGACCATGATACTAGAGATTCATATAAAGTGCACTTGTTGTGACAGCGGTATAACAAGGACTGTATGAATGGAATGGATGTGGTTTTCACCACAGAGAATGAATGTGAATCTAATAAAGGAAAACAAGAATGAACCTAAGAAGCTCTGGAATCTCTGAAAGACATGGGTTGTGGGGTAAGATAGAATTTGATAAAGCACAGGTGGCTAATGAATTCAGTGCCTACAAGGGTATATTCAGAGGTTTTATTCTGGCCGAGGGGTTCTGGCCAGTTCGTTAAACTCCTTGACCAAAGTGTCAGTTGAGAAGGTAGCAAAATGTTGGCCGAGCTCAATATAGCAAAAGCCACTGGCCTGGACAACATTTCTGCCAAGTTTTTATGAGATGGGGGCAGGAAATAGCTCCCTGTGTTACACATCTAAATGAACCTCTCCCTTGAGCAAGGCATTGTACCAAGTGGTGATGGACATGCAAAGATCATTCCCTTGTACAAAAAAGGGAATAGATCTGAGCCTGGTAATTACTGTTACAACGGGTGGTGTAGTAGAGCGTGAGGAAGTGAGTGTGAACCCATGCGCTGGACAATGACGAGTTGAGAGAGACGGAGTGAGGAACGACGAATGCTTTTACTAGCGAGGCAAGAATAAAGGAACGTTACACGACATAAACAAAAGCGAACTTCAAAACACGGAAAGCAAAACCTCAGCAATGCTGGAAAACGTGGCAGATAAACAGGAACGGACTCACAGGGTAATACAAGATAAAGGGGCAATTCCGCGAACGGCAGGAATAGCTGGAACACGACAGGATAACGGCAGACAGGGTAGACGGGGAGCTTCACGCAGACAAGGTTAACAGAACAATGACGCAACACTGGGAACAGGGGGAGGCAGGTATACAATGAGCCACAGCTGGGGGCTACACAGACAGGGAGCAGATTAATGAACAAGACAGAGACTAGACTGGAACACAACAAGACTAAATAACAAATAGACACAGGGAACATGGCGCTAGACTAGATGGGGGAACAATACAGATAGCAGGAACACGGGCAATGACACTAAGACAGGGAGCAGGGCAATATAGACAGACAGGCAGATAAGACATGACAGATGCAGTAGCGCCGACAGGCCACAGGATGGCAGCAGAGGATTGTTTATGAATGGGACGTGAGTCGTGACTGTTCATGAGGCCAGAGAGAGGCAGACTGTAACAATTACAGGCCAGTATCCATTTTGAGTGTCGCATCCAAGAGTTTAGAAAGAGT
The DNA here is from genome assembly GCF_963971535.1 of Notolepis coatsorum. Lineage (NCBI taxonomy): Eukaryota > Metazoa > Chordata > Actinopteri > Aulopiformes > Paralepididae > Notolepis > Notolepis coatsorum. Next base: position 4,193,588 of record NC_140167.1, on the reverse strand, counting down.
GGTGCACATCAGATATCGGAATATGTAGGCAAGGGAAATCTTCTATAGGGTTTAGGAAGTAATATTCTACAGAATAATAGGTTTTATCCAAATCAATGAGCGGCCCGCCATTTTGGACGAATTATTACCGATACAAGGAATACAAATACATCTCTAAAACACAAATTTTCCATGGGATTGTTATAAACTTTGGACCTGTACTGTACATAAGACATCAGGCTATGGAACCGTTATGTTTTCCAGCTCCTACCTCTCAGCTGGAACTCAACATGGATAAAACAAAGCATAATACACATTCTTTCTCTGTTTCGACATTATAGCTTAATATATTGCCTAGCCTAGTCGGTTTGATTAAAAAAAAATATCATTATTATAATTTTATTTTATATATATAATTTTCTCAAAATAATCTGACGGGCCAGGTTTTATTGCTGGCGGGCCAACTTTGGCCCAATGGCCGCCTATTGCCGACCACTGATCTATACCCTCGTCAAAGATGATGAACCTACACAATACGGTATTGTTATGTTCCACCCGGTCCTGCCTTCGTTCCCGCTCGCATTCCTGGACTTATCCCTGCACCTCCCCTCTCCTTCCCTTGGACAGTTTCCCTCACATCCCCCACTCATTCATGGTCCTCTTCCTCCATCTGCTGGACAATTCCCACCATTACCCCTTGGTCTCAATATATTTGTATGTCTGGTTAAGGGCCTAACCAAGGCTTATCTACCTTTTACACAGGTAGACGGCCTGATGGAATGGCTTCGGACTGGTGTGCCACGCTTAGAGAAGCAGTTGGCTTCGGTCCTCTGCCCAGACATGGTAGAGTGGCACCCCCCGACCGGAAGCCGACGCCGAGGGGTCAGTCGGCCCGGCAGGTGGCTGAGTGGGCTGATGAAGCTTATATCGCCGCAGTACAGAATCTAGCGGCAACAAATAACATTGCTGTCGAAAATGGTGTCAGGCGGTGGGGTCTTGGGGCCGGCCGACGCCAAGACCCTCGCTCAGGGTTTTGAGGATGCTTTCAACACTTGTGCACAGACATCTGTGGTTAGAGCAGTCCCCCCTGGAGGAGGAGAAGAGAATTCCCCTCCTCAGGGCCCCCCTCTCCGTGGATGGCCTTTTTGGTTTGTTAGCGGAGGCGTTGGCAGCCTATAGCCAGGCCCACACCTCACGGCCAGAGGTGAGAGTATTGTCTCGTCAGCGGCTGCTGCGAGAACCCCGACCAGTGGCCGTGCGTCCCCCGCCCGAGACACCCTGGAAACAGAGAGACAGGCTCTCACGGTGCCAACAGACCCCGGCGGCTGTGGGACCGGGCGAATTAGATGGCCTCGGCTCCCTCCGCGGAGTAGACCGCCGCCATCTCACTGTGTCTAGCAAGCTCTCCGTCCACCCCCCCCCCCCGGTTACGGGAATCAGGGCTCTGTTCCCACTCTGACGTTGGGCCGCGTTCCTGCAGGGAAGCGTAAGCGACCCGACATATTGCTTCTCATGACAGAGGCTGATACCTAGGCCCTTGCTACGCCTGGGTCTGTCTATGAGAATGTTGTACATTCAGAAGGCCCCTTCGCCACACGCCCGGCGTGTGCGCTTGGCGAGCCTGGTGTTGTATGTGATGACGGAGCGGGTTTCCCTGTCTCTAAAAAGGTTGTCAGAGTGGGAACCCTTGGCTGCGTCTCAGCGATGTGAGGTCACAGCGCGGGTTCCCCCAGCCCCGCCCTCGCCAGGCAGGTATTACGTTTGTGTTTCCCCTGCCCAGACTGTTGGGGTCGCCAATTAGGTTTTGCCGCGGGCCAGATTTTCCCCAAGCCCTTGCTTCGCGGGCCAGGATCAAAAACAATGGCTAATTTAATATACTGATATTGAAAAAAGACAAACGTTTTTCTCTGGTCTGCATCCCCCCAACAACCGTGTGCACTGAGCCGCACTGCACTGCACCCACTCTGCAATCCGCCAAACAAAGTTCTCACTCATCCATTCATTCATGAACAGCTCTCAGCTGTTGCAGATCACCGCGGCGCCGGTGTTCTGCGCGCAGGAGTGCTGGCAGCAGAATTCGAGGAAGAGTAGAATTTTGCAGAACACCGGCGGGTGATGAACAGATCAGAATGCATGAAAACACGACTCACCATACCTTCTTGTTTGTTGTTAAGTCCTCCAAAATCCCTGCTAATGTTTGAAACATGTCATATCCACTCGCCGCCCTCCAATTCCAGATTGGCGTTGAATGCAGCTACTTTATCTGCCAACTTGCCTCGTTGTTGTTGTTGTTGTTGTCGCCACATATTATGCAGAGAGGACGTCGGCTCGGCACGCAAGAATCACCGACCTGTTACGATAAACCCGTATTTTAAGTATGGCTCCTGTTTATTAAAAGAAGCGTTATATTTCCCCGTTGCAAAGAATCTATCCAAAGATGTTTGTTTTGTTTTCTTCAACTCGCTCGCGAGTCGCATCTCGAACGCGGAAGTGAAAGTGTGTTAGGGAAAGACACAGGGCCCGGTGGGACTATTCCATTGGTTCTCCCAGTCCACCTGACCATTTCTAGCATTTCAATTGGCTATAGTGACAGACATGCTTTTGATGACTGCCGGTAGATAGATACAGCTTCACAATAAAAGACACCTTGGCGTCCCGAGTGAATATTTCCCGTGCGTCAAATAAATATCATATTCTCAAAATAATCTGACGGGCCAGAAATTATTGCTGGCGGGCCAATGTTGGCCCGCGGGCCGCCTATTGCCGATCCCAGTGTATATAGCGGCAATGCGTAATTTGGGTGCTAGTAATATCACTACAGGGCTACGGTGTGTGGGGGGCTTTCACCCAAGACAGAGTGAGGACCACACATCATGCATGTCCAGCCGTAGAGCAGGCCATCCCCAGCGGGCTAATCGCTTGGCTAAAACGGGACAATGCTCAGCGGGAGACTGGGAGCCGCCTCATTCACTAGTTTTAAGGAAACACAGGAGCAGGCGTGGCCACGGAAGGTAGAGCAGTCGTCTGGTAATCCAGAGGTTCCCAGTTCGATTCCCACTCCTCCCGGGCAGCGTGTCGATGTGTCCTTGAGCAAGACACTTAACCCCTAATTGCTCCCGATGAGCAGGTTGGCATCTTGCATGGTTGCCTCCGCCGTCGGTGTGTGAATGTGTGTGTGTGTGTGTGTGTGTGTGTGAGTGAATGGGTAAAATGTGAGGAACAAATATTGTAAAGCTCTTTGGATAAAAGCGTTATATACTGTAAATGCAGCCATTTACCATTTACGTGACAAATAAACTTGAAACTTGAGCGGCAAAGGTGGAAAATCACAGTGGAACCTAACTCCCCAGGTCTAGAGTTCATGATTATTCATAGTTAAGTTCATGGGTTTACATGGAAACACTGTACAGACATTTGATTGGTCAGCAGGACATCACATGTATTATTATGGTAATACATTCGGGCTTAATAAGTACGACAGTCAAGTGCAGAGTTGTGCAGAGTAAGTGCAGTCCTGCACAGACACTGACAGACCACATGACATGAGACTGAGGTAAGCAGCATTTTATTATGATGGTTAATGTTGCAGCTGTTTGTTTTTACCATGTGTTTGACTAAGTGCTGTTTTATCAATGTGTTCAATCAATGGCGATTTAAAATGTTGATAGCATGTCTGCAATTTTATATCTAAATGATTATATGAGTGTACCATTTAAATGAGCTACTGTTTGTTTGTATACTGTTTAAATATTGTACTGCTTTGGTCATATTTTCAATGAGAATATTATAATATATTTGATTTCAACATGCATTTTTATGCCTGAATTGTTAGACTATATGATAGCTTCTGAAAAGTTAATTGTAATACCGTTTTGACTTTTGCTTCATACTTTATGTTCAGCAAGAAATATAAAATGTTTCATATTTTCTAATGAAAACATAGTAATAATAATCTATAGGTTGACTAAATTGTACTTTACGTCTGTTTTCAGATTAACTGTCTCAGGCCAGAACATAGCCATGGGAATTAGTGTGAACATGTCCCCCATTGTTGATGCAGAGATGATACAGTTCTGTTTTGATTCAATGAATGATTCCTGTGTTAGAACGGTCTTTCCCACTTCGGTAAAAGGGCTCTTGTATTTTGTCCTTTGCTCGATGTCTCTTCTCACAGTGTGGGGGAACCTAATCGTCATCATCACCATCCTTCACTTCAGACAGCTTCACACCGCAACCAACTACCTGATCCTCTCCCTGGCTTGGACCGACTTACTCCTAGGGGCCCTGGTCATGCCTCCTAGTATTATGCAAACTGTGGAGGGATGCTGGTTTCTGGGAGATCTGTTGTGTAAACTCCACATCAGCGTCGACGCTGTTCTGTGCAATGTCTCACTTTTACATTTGTCTTTTATTTCCATCGACCGATACTATGCAATTTGCCATCCCCTGCAATATCCACATAAAATAACTCTTAATACCGCATTGGTCATGTCCCAGGTTAGCTGGGCCATCGGTGTCATATTTGGACTTTCATTTATCTATATTTTCTTGACTACTAATTCAGGAACTGAAGAGATCATGTACTACAATGCCATGTCTTGTAAAGGCTTGTGTCTAATGACTTCCACTGGAGATTCCAGCACCGTTGGCTTTCTGATCTCTTTCTACCTTCCGGGAATAATAATGCTTAGCCTCTACCTAAAGATCTCCCTGGTAGCACAGACACACGCTCGCAACATCCAGGGCACCGCCGCCCGTGAGAGTAGCAAGTGTGGAGCGGTCAGAAAGAGGGAAGGCAAGGCAGCGAAGACCCTGGCTATTGTCATGGGCTGTTTTCTTATATGTTGGACACCTCCCGTTCTCATTGTCATGATACACACGTATACCAACGCTCATATCCCCTATCAAATTACCGAAGCATTGGTATGGATGTCTTATTTCAGTTCAACACTAAATCCTTTAATCTATGCATTCTTTTACAGTTGGTTCAGGAGGGGCTTTAGACTCATATTCTCTGGCAAACTAGTGTTACGTGATTCCTCGTTAACGCAACTGATTTTTGACTGATATGGCTGAATATGTTCATGTTGATTGTGATAGTGTGTGCACTCTCTCTCTCTCTCTCTCTGTCTCTCTGTCTCTCTCTCTCTCTCTCTCTCTCTCTCTCTCTCTCTCTCTCTCTCTCTCTCTCTCTCTCTCTCTGTCATTTCATTTCAGCTGTGTTTCCCATAGGGTCCCATTATTCACATGAACTCCATACTGGTTGATGGGGTAAGATATGTAGAAGTTCCCATTCATTTTAGTGTTAAACTTTGCTGTAAAAATACCGCTTCAAGAACCAAAATATTCAAAACAATAGTCAGAATACACTCGTGTAATTACAGACTCATGATTACCTAACTCTAACTGACTTACTGACGCCGTCGTCTTCGTGTTTTGAAATGTATCCTCTGCCCACTGAAATGGATTCATAATGATGTACGTAAATAACACCATCTAAAAAAACAATATCAACTGCATGAGTCACGTAGAAACAGTTGTGAAAGCGAGTTCTACGTATATATTTTATGCTGGAGTATAGCTATTTCTGAATTAAATCCGCAGCAGTCATAACGTGGGTGTCAACATGGGTTCTCCTGGTTTTCCTGACCCAACTAATCTCCATTAAGATGGTAGCGTGAATGTGAATAATGTGAACGCGGCAGATTGACAGATATGTGAAATGTAACCTGTCAAGGCTTCTTCGTATCATACAAAATCATATTTTAAATGATTTAAATGACTTTAAGAGACCACTGAAGAGAATGCGGGGGATGTGTGACCTGGAGGGGAAAGGAGGTTTCGGGAGGGAAGGGCAAAAAAAGTTGTATTGATTGATTGATTGAAAAGTTTATTAACAGATTGCAGAATGGGTACAGTACAGTACAGCTCAATACATACAATTGTTAAGGGGATGCAGACCAGAGAAAGACTTTCGACTTGTTTACATCAGGGTCCCCCATTTTCAATTCATCATAACATATATGACATACATGACATACAGATAGACAGTACTGCTACATCTATTCTGGAGATAACAGCTGTGGTCAGTCTAGAGAGGTACAGAGAAGGCAGATTTAGACCAGGCTCACTCTTTGCACTCATTCACTCATCGATCAATGACATCTTGGTATTGTGAATGATCTAGGTCAGGGGTTCTCACCCTTTCTGCTGCCAAGCCTCCCCTGTGTCCAATAACATATTCCAGGGCCCCCCTACACACGATAAAGACTTTTCCCCTCCTGTCTTTTTTACTACAATGATGACAAAAGTGCTTGCTTTCAAAATAACGTTTATATAAGTGCTTAGTACTGTTGACATTACACTGCTTGTAGTAGTAAATCAAATGGCATATGTGGATAAGTTTGACCATTTCTCAAAAACAGAAAATCATTATTTAAAAAAATACAGAAAAGGATCACCAAGTTACCATTTCTCAAGAAAATAAATAAATAAATACAGAAAATATGCACTCGTTCACTCGGTGGACCTTTCTAGCTCAATGCGAGGTCTGCTGCTGCTGCTGCTGGCTAATAATATGGTCACTACGTGGGGAGATCTTTGACAAGGCAACACGCATGTCATCCTCAAGGCTCGACTTGGCCCTATATTTTGTTTTCAGAGCTGTCATGGATGAAAAGCCAGCTTCACACAGATATGTGGTGCTGAATGGTATCAACACCTTAACTGCTGCATCATGAGATACTTGGTACTCAGCTCCACACTCAGACCAACATGTTTCCAGGGGCACTTCACTGAAACCAGCTCTCCGGGTGAGATCGGATGAGATTTCAATGAGTTCTTCCAAGAGTTTGGATGGAGATGTGTCAGGAAGCTTTGTCTCAATGTTCTCTGTAAAGGGGTTCTTTATCCAGAGTAACTTGGTGATCCTTTTCTGTATTTTCTTTAAATAATGATTTTCAGTTTTTTGAGAAAAGGTCAAACGTATCCAAATATGCTATTTTCATGGAAAACAGTGCAGCTGCAACAGATAGCACTTTAGTGAACATTTTCTGTAAAAAAAAAGTAATTCTGATTATTATTATTTTTTTTATCTCAAGGCTCCCCCTGGCAGCTCTCTGAGGCCCCCTAGTGGGCCGCGGTCCCCCTGTTGAAAACCGCTGATCTAGGTCTCACCTGGAACGGAGGAAAGGCCACTTTAAATTAGTATAACAACAGGAACAGTGTATTGCACTACTAAAGCTACCTAGCATGTCCTATATGCTCTGTAAATAACTATGTACAGATACCGAGATGTCACACCATGTTACCTGTTACCTGTTTATTGCACAATGTTGTTTTTTTATTGGATTCTATTATATGTTGTACCACTGTTTTTTTTATTGGATTCTATTATATGTTGTACCCACTGTATTGCACATCGTCGCGGGCAAGACCACCCGCATTTCATTGTATACTTGTATGCCGTGACAATTAAAACTCTTGACTTGACTTGACTTGACTTGAACAATGGTTCTTAAACCTTAATTCTGGAGGTTAGACAAACCTAGCTGGGGGATCAACAGCAACATTGCGGCCTCTGCCACGACCCTCTATGGTCAGTCTTTAGGGCAGGAGGGGCACGACAAACAACTCGTCTATAAAGACTTAAAGCCGGGACAGAACTTGGGTGAGGTCAGAGGTCAGAGGGTCGACCAGACCAGACCAGACCAGGGGCCAGGAAATATTGGGTAGCTTATAGGCCGCTTAAATAGTTGAGTTGGGTATAAATTAATTCAGACTTTTAAATGCAATAATTCTCTCGTCATCATAATGTACCAAGAAGACTGTGTTAACAATCATTGATTTGTTGTTAGTTATACGGCATAACGTCACGGCCTTATTATTGTAAAATGATCATAAAATTATAAATAATGTTTGAATATGATCATTGAGGGACGTAGTTTGTGTAATTCTTTTTTTTAAGGTTTTCAAATAAATGTAACTTGTTACTGGGAAAGTAATAAAGTACAGTAATGCGTTACTGTGCCCAACACTGGTGATGAGCAGTGGCGGCTGATGAAAATTATTCTAGGTGGGGCGGTGCCATATTCAATCAGTTACAGTAACTATACAGTATATACAGTAACCAGACCTGCAAACCGATAAGAGGTGAAAAATGTGACATGTTTGTAAACCAAACCAAATTGTCCCCCCAGAAGAAAACCGTTGTGATTTTAACATGTTGATGAAGCACAACCACACAAAATAAATGGAAAAGACAACCTGTATCAGGGTCTGACAGCACTACAATTACATTTTCATATCATAATATCATAACAGGCTGACTGACTGAGACTGCAATTCGAAACTGGCCCCTACAAATGTCCTAACCTAGTTGTACAGTAAATGACCAAGTATGGCTTTGTCAGTATTCCAATGTACAGTGTACAACGTGTGTTAGTCCCTTGTTTGAGCCGAATCTGGGTTTAACATGATTTGTGGAGCTCCCTCTGGTGTTGTGATCGTGGTATTCACTGACCTTTGGGAAGTATTTTGACATGTACATCTCGAAAGTCATGGAAAAAATAGTCTACGAACAGGTCGAAAAGTACCTAGCGGAAAAAAATCTAATCTACGAATTCCAATCTGGCTTCAGAACATCCCACTCCACTGACACATGCCTTCTCTATTTGAATGACCACATCAAACAAGAGGTGGACGCAGGCAAATACTGCGGCATGGTCATGCTGGACCTACAAAAGGCCTTTGACACGGTCAATCACTCCATTCTGATTGACAAGCTAAAAGCAATTGGTTTTGATAGTCTATCAGTGAGCTGGATGCAATCCTACCTTGAGGGGAGGGAACAGATGGTGGAGGTAAATGGTACCCTATCCCCCCCCCTCACAGTGAGCTGTGGTGTTCCACAAGGAAGCATACTAGGACCGCTACTGTTCCTAATTTATGCAAATGACATGTCGTCAGCTTGTGACTGCAACTTGTTCCTGTTTGCGGACGACTCAGCCCTGCTGGTCTCTGACAAGAACAAGTTACAGGTTGAAAAAACCCTCAGCTCGGAACTAGGCAGAATCTGCATATGGCTCGCTGATAACAAACTATCATTACACATGGGCAAAACAGAGTCCATTCTCTTCGGTTCAAATAACAAACTCAGCAAGACCGACGGCTTCTCAGTTACAGTGGGTGACAATATTGTCACAAGGAAAGATGAAATTACCTACCTGGGTTCCATCCTAGAGGCTAATCTCTCCTGTGACAAAATGGCATCCAATGTAATAAAAAAAGTCAACCAACGAACTCGATTCCTGTACCGGATCTCCTCTCTGGTAAACAAGAACACCCTGAAGACTCTGGCAGGAGCACTCATTCAGGGGTACTACGACTATGCTTGCACCTCATGGTACCAAAGCACCTCAAAGGCGCTAAAAACAAAATTACAAACATCTCAAAACAAACTGGTCAGACTACTGCTTGACCTTACTCCTAGAACCCACCTCACCCCTGCCCACTTTGACAACCTAGGATGGCTTAGAGTAGACGACAGAGTACAACAACTTGCAATGGGCCTGGTCTACAAGATACACTACACGACCAAGGTACCCATGTACATGTCAAAATACTTCCCAAAGGTGTTCTTTATCCAGAGTAACTTGGTGATCCTTTTCTGTATTTTTTTTTTAAATAATGATTTTCAGTTTTTTGAGAAAAGGTCAAACGTATCCAAATATGCTATTTTCATGGAAAACAGTGCAGCTGCAACAGATAGCACTTTAGTGAACATTTTCTGTAAAAAAGGATCTTCTGTAGTAATTCTGATTATTATTATTTTTTTATCTCAAGGCTCCCCCTGGCAGCTCTCTGATGCCCCCTAGTGGGCCGCGGTCCCCCTGTTGAGAACCGCTGATCTAGGTCTCACCTGGAACGGAGGAAAGGCCACTTTAAATTAGTATAACAACAGGAACAGTGTATTGCACTACTAAAGCTACCTAGCATGTCCTATATGCTCTGTAAATACTATGTACAGATACCGAGATGTCACACCATGTTACCTGTTACCTGTTTATTGCACAATGTTGTTTTTTTATTGGATTCTATTATATGTTGTACCACTGTTTTTTTTATTGGATTCTATTATATGTTGTACCACTGTATTGCACATACAGTGGTACAACATATCAAGACCACCCGCATTTCATTGTATACTTGTATGCCGTGACAATTAAAACTCTTGACTTGACTTGACTTGAACAATGGTTCTTAAACCTTAATTATGGAGGTTAGACAAACCTAGCTGGGGGATCAACAGCAACATTGCGGTCTCTGCCACGACCCTCTCTGGTCAGTCTTCAGGGACGTACGGCAGGAGGGGCACGACAAACAACTCGTCTATAAAGACTTAAAGCCGGGACAGAACTTGGGTGAGGTCAGAGGTCAGAGGGTCGACCAGACCAGACCAGACCAGGGGCCAGGAAATATTGGGTAGCTTATAGGCCGCTTTAATAGTTGAGTTGGGTATCAATTAATTCAGACTTTTAAATGCAATAATTCTCTCGTCATCATAATGTACCAAGAAGACTGTGTTAACAATCATTGATTTGTTGTTAGTTATACGGCATAACGTCACAGCCTTATTATTGTAAAATGATCATAAAATTATAAATAATGTTTGAATATGATCATTGAGGGACGTAGTTTGTGTAATTCTTTTTTTTTAAGGTTTTCAAATAAATGTAACTTGTTACTGGGAAAGTAATAAAGTACAGTAATGCGTTACTGTGCCCAACACTGGTGATGAGCAGTGGCGGCGGTGCCATATTCAATCAGTTACAGTAACTATACAGTATATACAGTAACCAGACATGCAAACCGATAAGAGGTGAAAAAGGTGACATGTTTGTAAACCAAACCCATTGTCCCCCCAGGAGAAGATCGTTGTGATTTTAACATGTAGACGAAGCACTCAGGGAAGAAAATAAATGGAAAAGACAACCTGTATCAGGGTCTGACAGCACTACAATTACATTTTCATATCATAATATCATAACAGGCTGAGACTTTTTATCCGTAAGAATTGGAAGAGCCATCGTCGTGCTAACCGTTCGATAAGCTTTGTGGTCCATTTTTTGTGGTCCATTTTTATTATGATCAATTTCCTCGTCGTATGAATCGATACGAGTGTCAGAGAGCAACAGTGTTGAGAGAGAGAGAGAGAGAGAGAGGGGGGGGGGGGGGGTAGAGATGTCTGCCTAGTGCCTAGTAGTCCTACAGCTTTCTACTGAGCGTGAGGCCTCTTCTATAGGCGGATAGGGCCCTCTGGTGGCGCAGGGAGGAATTACAAGTGAACGGGCTTCAGGATGTTTGGCTTCTAGTATCTCTGTTGAATGAAGCCATTAGACCATGAATGAAAGACAACTTTATTTAACATATTGCAGAATGGGGTACAATACAGTACGGCTCAATACACACAATTGTTAAGGGGATGCAGACCAGAGAAAGACTTTTGTTTTGTTTCCATCAGGGTCCCCCATTTTCAATTCATATTGAATTGATTGAACACACTGTGTTTCCAGTGAGTTTTTCAGTCTCTCAGGTCAATATTTTCAACGTGTGTTAATGCATGATATGAGGCGACAGTGGCTCTGGAGGTAGAGCAGTCGTCTGGTAATCCGGAGGTTCCCGGTTTGATTCCCAGGCAACATGTCAAAGAACTGTCCTTGAGCAAGACACCCGTAAACTGTGTGGAATAAAAAGCACCATATACTTTTCGCTCATGTACAAAATGAGAGGTGCTTTTTTTTTTAAATCGTGAAATGATGCTGTTGTGCTTTTTTTTTTGGAGCTGTGCATTTCCATGAACGGAACAAAATGGCATCCAATGTAATAAAAAAAAGTCAACCAACGAACTCGATTCTTGTACCGGATCTCCTCACTGGTAAACAAGAATACCCTGAAGACTCTGGCAGGAGCACTCATTCAAGGGTACTACGACTATGCTTGCACCTCATGGTACCAAAGCACCTCAAAGGCGCTAAAAACAAAATTACAAACATCTCAAAACAAACTAGTCAGACTACTGCTTGACCTTACTCCTAGAACCCACCTCACCCCTGCCCACTTTGACAACCTAGGATGGCTTAGAGTAGACGACAGAGTACAGCAACTTGCAATGGGCCTGGTCTACAAGATACACTACACGACCAAGGTACCCATGTACATGTCAAAATACTTCCCAAAGGTCAGTGAATACCACGATCACAACACCAGAGGGAGCTCCACAAATCATGTTAAACCCAGATTCGGCTCAAACAAGGGACTAAACACGTTTCGCAATTATGCCACATCAATGTGGAACGCCCTACCCAAAGCTGTAAAGGAATGTGAATCACTACCCACTTTCAAAAACACTCTCAAAAAACACCTAAGGGAGACTGCAACTCGAAACTGGCCCCTGTAAATGTCCGAACACAACCCCCTCCAATGTACAGTAAATTACCAAGTATGGTCTTGTCAATAATCCAATGTACAGTTTTGTTTGTACAGTTGTACAGTGTCGCCCCCCCCCCACTCCTACCCAACCCCCCCCCCCACCCACTCCTACCCAACCCCCCCCCCCCCACCCACCCAACCACCTCCAATGTACAGTCCCCCCCCACCCCCACCTACCCAATCCAATGTACAGTTTCTACGTCAAATGTATATACTTTTTTTTTGACTCTTTTTGTATCACAAACAGTACTGTAATTGCAAATCTGATATGTCATAAATGTATAGATGTAGCAGTTCTGTCTATCTGTATGTCATGTATGTCATATATGTTACGATGAATTGAAAATGGGGGACCCTGATGTAAACAAGACGAAAGTCTTTCTCTGGTCTGCATCCCCTTAACAATTGTATGTATTGTGCTGTACTGTACTGTACCCATTCTGCAATCTGTTAATAAAGTTTTCAATCAATCAATCAATTCAACAAATACAAATAAAATAAAATATAAATGCACCAGTGACCATTTCTGTACTAATCGCACACCACACGCAGCAGTGTTAGCTGAGGTGACACTCAGCTCTTATTTCCTCCCGCCGCATGCGTTGAGTCTGTGTTTCTTTCTAAAGCATCATGTTTTCTCTATAGTCTATCAGAACTCTGGCTCGTGTCTGTTCTTCTGAGCAGAAGCTGTGATGTGGATCAGAAGTCAGAACCACGTTATTCCTCCGATACGTGGATGAAACAGGA
>NC_140167.1:4170373-4175373 GCF_963971535.1 Notolepis coatsorum | reverse complement strand
CCGACTTCGGTAGGTTTGAGATCAGGCGGGCTGCTGCGTTCTGAATGAGTTGAAGAGGCTTAGTGGCAGTGGCCGGGAGGCCAGCGAGCAGTGCATTGCAGTAGTCGAGGCGGGAGATGACTGTTGATTGGACGAGGAGTTGGGTGGCTTCTTTTGTCAGGAAGGGGCGTATCCTTCTGACGTTGCTCAGGAGGAATCGGCAGGTTCTGGTCGTCGCTGCGATGTGAGCAGAGAAGTTCAACTGGTCGTCGAGGACAACACCAAGGTTCTTGGCGGTCGGGGACGCAGTCACAGCTGCATTCTCAACTGTGATCGAAAGGTCGGTTAGGGGGGAGGATTTGGCCGGCAGGTGGAGCAATTCTGTTTTGCTTAGGTTCAGTTTGAGGTGGTTGGACGTCATCCAGGCTGAGATGTCGGACAGACAGGCCGAGATCCGCTCAGAGACGTGGATATCTGAGGGAGGGAAGGAGAGGAAGAGTTGAGTATCGTATCGTATGTAGTTAGAAGATGCAGAGCGGAGGGGTCTTGAGGGTGTGTAGTTAGAAGATGCAGAGCGTAGGGGTCTTGAGGGTGTGTATTTAGAAGATGCAGAGCGTAGGGGTCTTGAGGGTGTGTAGTTAGAAGATGCAGAGCGTAGGGTCTTGAGGGTGTGTAGTTAGAAGATGCAGAGCGTAGGGTCTTGAGGGTGTGTAGTTAGAAGATGCAGAGCGTAGGGGTCTTGAGGGTGTGTAGTTAGAAGATGCAGAGCGTAGGGGTCTTGAGGGTGTGTAGTTAGAAGATGCAGACGGTAGGGGTCTTGAGGGTGTGTAGTTAGAAGATGCAGACGGTAGGGGTCTTGAGGGTGTGTAGTTAGAAGATGCAGAGTGTAGGGGTCTTGAGGGTGTGTAGTTAGATGATGCAGAGCCTAGGGTCTTGAGGGTGTGTAGTTAGAAGATGTAGAGCGTAGGGGTCTTGAGGGTGTGTAGTTAGATGATGCAGAGCGTAGGGGTCTTGAGGGTGTGTAGTTAGAAGATGCAGAGCGTAGGGGTCTTGAGGGTGTGTAGTTAGAAGATGCAGAGCGTAGGGGTCTGGAGGGTGTGTAGTTAGAAGATGCAGAGCGTAGGGGTCTTGAGGGTGTGTAGTTAGAAGATGCAGAGCGTAGGGGTCTTGAGGGTGTGTAGTTAGAAGATGCAGAGCGTAGGGGTCTTGAGGGTGTGTAGTTAGAAGATGCAGAGCGTAGGGGTCTTGAGGGTGTGTAGTTAGAAGATGTAGAGTGTAGGGGTCTTGAGGGTGTGTAGTTAGAAGATACAGAGCGTAGGGGTCTTGAGGGTGTGTAGTTAGAAGATGCAGAGCGTAGGGGTCTTGAGGGTGTGTAGTTGGAAGATGCAGAGCGTAGGAGTCTTGAGGGTGTGTAATTAGAAGATGCAGAGCGTAGGGGTCTTGAGGGTGTGTAGTTGGAAGATGCAGAGCGTAGGAGTCTTGAGGGTGTGTAATTAGAAGATGCAGAGCGTAGGGGTCTTGAGGGTGTGTAGTTAGATGATGCAGAGCGTAGGGGTCTTGAGGGTGTGTAGTTAGAAGATGCAGAGCGTAGGGGTCTTGAGGGTGTGTAGTTAGAAGATGCAAAGCGTAGGGGTCTTGAGGGTGTGTAGTTAAAAGATGCAGAGCGTAGGGGTCTTGAGGGTGTGTAGTTAGAAGATGCAGAGCGTAGGGGTCTTGAGGGTGTGTAGTTAGAAGATGCAGAGTGTAGGGGTCTTGAGGGTGTGTAGTTAGAAGATGCAGAGTGTAGGGGTCTTGAGGGTGTGTAGTTAGAAGATGCAGAGCGTAGGGGTCTTGAGGGTGTGTTAGAAGATGCAGAGTGTAGGGGTCTTGAGGGTGTGTAGTTAGAAGATGCAGAGCGTAGGGGTCTTGAGGGTGTGTAGTTAGAAGATGCAGAGCGTAGGGGTCTTCAGGGTGTGTAGTTAGAAGATGCAAAGCGTAGAGGTCCTGAGGGTGTGTAGTTAGAAGATGCAGAGCGGAGGGGTCTTGAGGGTGTGTAGTTAGAAGATGCAGAGCGTAGGGGTCTTGAGGGTGTGTAGTTAGAAGATGCAGAGCGTAGGGGTCTTGAGGGTGTGTAGTTAGAAGATGCAGAGCGTAGGGGTCTTGAGGGTGTGTAGTTAGAAGATGCAGAGCGTAGGGGTCTTGAGGGTGTGTAGTTAGAAAATGCAGAGCGTAGGGGTCTTGAGGGTGTGTAGTTAGAAGATGCAGAGCGTAGGGGTCTTGAGGGTGTGTAGTTAGAAGATGCAAAGCGTAGGGGTCTTGGGGGTGTGTAGTTAAAAGATGCAGAGCGTAGGGGTCTTGAGGGTGTGTAGTTAGAAGATGCAGAGCATAGGGGTCTTGGGGGTGTGTAGTTAGAAGATGCAGAGCGTAGGGGTCTTGAGGGTGTGTAGTTAAACGATGCAGAGCATAGGGGTCTTGAGGGTGTGTAGTTAGAAGATGCAGAGTGTAGGGGTCTTGAGGGTGTGTAGGTAGAAGATGCAGAGCGTAGGGGTCTTGAGGGTGTGTATAGTTAGAAGATGCAGAGCGTAGGGGTCTTGAGGGTGTGTAGTTAGAAGATGCAGAGCGTAGGGGTCTTGAGGGTGTGGAGTTAGAAGATGCAGAGCGTAGGGGTCTTGAGGGTGTGTAGTTAGAAGATGCAGAGCGTAGGGGTCTTGAGGGTGTGTAGTTATAAGATGCAGAGCGTAGGGGTCTTGAGGGTGTGTAGTTAGAAGATGCAGAGCGTAGGGTCTTGAGGGTGTGTAGTTACTGTTAGAAGATGCAGAGAGTAGGGGTCTTGAGGGTGTGTAGTTAAAAGATGCAGATCGTAGGGGTCTTGGGGGTGTGTAGTTAGAAGATGCAGAGTGTAGGGGTCTTGAGGGTGTGTAGTTAAAAGATGCAGAGCATAGGGGTCTTGAGGGTGTGTAGTTAGAAGATGCAGAGTGTAGGGGTCTTGAGGGTGTGTAGTTAGAAGATGCAGAGCGTAGGGGTCTTGAGGGTGTGTAGTTAGAAGATGCAGAGCGTAGGGGTCTTGAGGGTGTGTAGTTAGAAGATGCAGAGCGTAGGGGTCTTGAGGGTGTGTGGTTAGAAGATGCAGAGCGTAGGGGTCATGAGGGTATGTAGTTAGAAGATGCAGAGCGTAGGGGTCTTGAGGGTGTGTAATTAGAAGATGCAGAGCGTAGGGGTCTTGAGGGTGTGTAGTTAGAAGATGCAGAGCGTAGGGGTCTTGAGGGTGTGTAGTTAGATGATGCAGAGCGTAGGGGTCTTGAGGGTGTGTAGTTAGAAGATGCAGAGCGTAGGGGTCTTGAGGGTGTGTAGTTAGAAGATGCAGAGCGGAGGGGTCTTGAGGGTGTGTAGTTAGAAGATGCAGAGCGTAGGGGTCTTGAGGGTGTGTAGTTAGAAGATGCAGAGCGTAGGGGTCTTGAGGGTGTGTAGTTTAGAAGATGCAGAGCGTAGGGGTCTTGAGGGTGTGTAGTTAGAAGATGCAGAGCGTAGGGGTCTTGAGGGTGTGTAGTTAGACGATGCAGAGCGTAGAGGTCTTGAGGGTGTGTAGTTGGAAGATGCAGAGCGTAGGGGTCTTGAGGGTGTGTAGTTAGAAGATGCAGAGCGTAGGGTCTTGAGGGTGTAGTTAGAAGATGCAGAGCGTAGAGGTCTTGAGGGTGTGTAGTTAGAAGATGCAGAGCGTAGGGGTCTTGAGGGTGTGTAGTTAGAGACTCTTCCACCTCTGCTAATTTGTCAGTGGAGCCACAGCCTGTCAGTGTGACGGTACCATAATTCACCGCTCCGTAGGCGACCGCACGGCTCAGTCAAAGGTCCTCCAGCATGATGTCGTCCCTGTTCCTCCCGACACGAGGACGACAGCGCGCTCACGCCTGGAAGCCTTGCCCTGCAAACTGCTTTTGAAAACCACCACAGCGCAGACGAAGAATCTTCTGTCCTTTTTCTGTGACATGAAGTGCTTTTAGAAAGGAGCTGTCGCTAGAGAGACAACTGGGCTGAACGAGACTGCATTCTGAATGTCTTTATTAAATGCAGTATTTAAAATGTTCATACATTTTTATTTTTTTTACCTTTTCACGTGTATATTTTTGCAAGGTTTTCTTCCTCTATTATAACACCCTTCCTTTGGATAATCTAGGCACCTAATTACATGAGATCAACCTGTGTGAACCACCCACTCCACAACCCGCACCCTTCTCTCAATCCCCCTCCTCAACCCCTACTTTACTTACTCCCCTCTCCCGCCCCCCCCGCCCCCCCCATCCCTTGTCATCGTGTATCCGTTGTTGTCCTTTGTCGTCTTTAGTTGTCATTTGTTTGTCAGTGTCTAGTCTGTGTCCCCCCCCCCCACAATGAAATGTCACTATTTTTCTTATTTTACTCCACTTGGGGTGGAGTGCCCTCAAAAAGAGAGTGTAGCTCATCTATGGCCGCCTCTATTATAAAACCCTTCCTTTGTGATTGATTGATTGATTGATTGATTGATGATTGATTTTTATTGTGGAGTAAAAGACAGCATCCAAGGGATAAAAACATGATCATGGTCCCTGATTTTGGACATGGACAGACATCATAAAACATAGAGCATCATAATAAAACAGAGCATCATAAGAAAACATAGAGCATCATAATAAAAACATAGATCATCATAATAAAAACATAGATCATCATAATAAAAACATAGAGCATCATAATAAAAACATAGAGCATCATAATAAAACATATAGCAACCCCATAAAACACGCCCTACCCTCTCCTTCCTAGACGTGGCTATTCTATACTTCACTCTCTAGCCATTTCTTTGTGGCACGTCTAAAGCTTCCCCCCTCTTCGATGTTTTTCAGGGCCACTGGAAGCTTGTTCCACTCCAATGCCGCAGAATATAAAAAAGTATTATTTCGTGCCCATTAGTGAGTGAATTTTGGCAGAATAAAATCCGTACTGCTCCTTCGAAGTGGAATATGAATGATTGTCACGTGAGAGTGTGTCTCCTCTATTATAAGACCCTT
>NC_140167.1:4143805-4170173 GCF_963971535.1 Notolepis coatsorum | reverse complement strand
CCTCGCGGGGGTCCAAAGTGACGTCAGACTACACCTCCCTATAGCCAACAAATGCACTAGCCATCAATATCTTATGCCAAATGATTAGGGGGCTATTACAAATGTTTATTTTTTTTATATTTGATATATTTATCAATGAACAAGTCCAAGTCCGAGTCTGCACCTTCAGAGTCCGAATGCAGTCAATGCTCGAGTCCAAGTCCAAGTCCAAGTCATCAGTGCTCAAGTCCAAGGCGAGTCACAAGACCTGAAAATCAGTCTGGACTGGAGGACTACAACACTGCCTGTGACAAAGGGAGATAAAGTCACCACTGTTCCTATCAGTTTCAAAACCCAACATGACAGGCTGAGGACCAGAGGATGAGTGGCAGCTGGTCTGCACGCCTCACTCTGCTCCGTAATTAGAGAGAGAGAGAGAGAGAGCGAGAGCAGAGGAAGAGGGAGAGGGAGAGAGAGAGCAGAGGAAGAGGAAGAGGGAGAGAGAGAGAGAAAGACTGAGTCAAAGAGTGTGAAGAGAAAGAGAGCGAGAGCGAGAGCAGAAAGAGAGCGAGAGGGAGAGAGAGAAGGCTAGAGAGAGACTGAGGCAAAGAGAATGAGAGAGGGAGAGAGAGCAGAGGAAGAGGGAGAGAGAGGAGGCTAGAGAGAGACTGAGGCAAAGAGTGTGAAGAGAAAGAGAGCGAGAGCAGAGGAAGAGGGAGAGAGAAGGCTAGAGAGAGACTGAGGCAAAGAGAAAGAGAGAGGGAGAGAGAGCAGAGGAAGAGAAAGAGGGAGAGAGAGAAGGCTAGAGAGAGACTGAGGCAAGAGAAAGAGAGAGGGAGAGAGAGCAGAGAAGAGGAAGAGGGAGAGAGAGAGAGAAAGACTGAGTCAAAGAGTGTGAAGAGAAAGAGAGCGAGAGCAGAGGAAGAGGGAGAGAGAGAAGGCTAGAGAGAGACTGAGGCAAAGAGAAAGAGAGAGGGAGAGAGAGCAGAGGAAGAGAAAGAGGGAGAGAGAGAAGGCTAGAGAGAGACTGAGGCAAAGAGTGTGAAGAGAGAGAGAGAGAGAGCAGAGGAAGAGGGAGAGAGAGAAGGCTAGAGAGAGACTGAGGCAAAGAGAATGAGAGAGGGAGAGAGAGCAGAGGAAGAGGGAGAGAGAGAGAGAGACTGAGGCAAAGAGTGTGAAGAGAAAGAGAGAGAGAGCGAGAGCAGAGGAAGAGGAAGAGAGAGAAGGCCAGAGAGAGACTGAGGCAAAGAGTGTGAAGAGAGAGAGAGAGAGAGAGAGAGAGAGAGAGAGAGAGAGAGAGAGAGAGAGAGAGAGAGAGAGAGAGAGAGAGAGAGAGAGAGAGAGAGAGAGAGAGAGAGAGAGAGAGAGAGAGAGGGAGGACTGAGGGCTTAGTGGGAGTGGAGGACGTGACAGTTTTGAAATGTGAACGGTGGCTATTCGACTGCCACAGTCATGGATTTGACTCGACCATGAAGCTAATTCAGGCCATTGATTATTATAGGGGTTGTTTGAACAGACATTAATGACATCGATTGGACCATGGTCTGTGTTTTGCCCCTGTCAGCTCACTTCAGCAGCACTTACCGCTGTTGTGTCACAGGAGAAGAGCACACAATGGGCAGATCAAGAGCAATGCATAAAGTGCAGACATAAAATAAATATAAAACGAGCATCAAAATAGAACATTAAATCACATAGTTCTTCACGTTAGGATCTTACATCCCAATTGGCCTCTTTGCTTATGGTTTGATCCATTTCAAAATAGACTAAAAGTAGTAGACAGAGCAAAATAGTGCAACAGAGTCTCTCTATTTAAATTATCTTTATAATACGTCCACAGAGCTTTTAGAAAGGTGTGGAATAAAATTATAAATATAGCAAAATATATATTATGCAGCTAGCTAAGTATCCATTCTCATGACTGAGTACTATACTTCTAGCAGCATGTACTGTAATGTACTGTATTCACAATGACAAGTAGGGCTACTAGCTAAGTAACGTTAGCATTAGTGTTACAAAGGGTCAGATTAAACCGAATATATATATTTATTACTTGAGATATATTGTATAATATTTGTATATCGTCTGATATCCCTTGTATATTCTTTGTACATATACACGGAATATCCCTTTACCTAGGTACAGGCCAGACCATAATATTCGTTCTCCTATTGGACAGCGACCCCTAGGCGCCAGCGACCATACCCCCAATGGCGAGTTCAAAGCCACCGCCAAGGCTTGTCTCAACATGTCCAGGTTTGCGCAGTAATACGAGACAGAACTGAGGTTGGCACTAGATTATTCACCTTACGTATAAATACGGCGCAGGTGGATACAGCAGCACTTAGTCCACAGTTCATTCAGTTCATCATTCGTTCAAAGTAACGTATCGTCTTAACGTTAAAGCCTTCACCACGAGTCAACGACCAAGTGAAGTGAGCAACTTTGCGTCTAAGCACTTAGAACCGCGTGCGAATAGGATAGTAAAAGTGTCAGAGCTTAGTGAAATAACGTCAAGTTCGACCTAGTTAAATGTGAAGTGCCGTGCACAGGAGAATCTACACCGGCGAATGCAGAGCCTTTTCCGGCTGGATTATATTGCTTTTGGTACTGTGGCTGCTGGAGCAGAGAACCGTCTACCCCACTGCTGTGTGGGATCTACCCGTGAGGAGCATCACTCGAGCCCGTCTCTAGGAAGAGGCTGGCTGGCTTTCATCCATGCTGTCGCGCATACTTGGATTATCGCTGCTGCTTTTGTCTGCCGATCGAGGGGAGTATATGTACCGCCTCCCGTAGCTGGAGCTTATTGATTCCTCGTTGATCCAGACTTTTGCATCCGAACATTCCTCTCCCCTGCTGGCTTACAACCGGAGGGAACCCCCTTAGTATCTCCAGCTGACTACGAGTGTGCCTTATATAATTCTTATGCTACAGGTGGTGTCAACTATACCCATCGTAATATGCTCATGGACTTACGCTCTTGACTTACTTAAGTGTTCTTCGCCATATAAGCGCATTCATAATTCTCATTCTGTAACCTATCGTTGCTATAATAATAAATCCCTCCAAACAGAACTTTAGGTGTCATTGAAGTATTCTTGTGTGAGTGTTCACCAGATATACCGTGTACTGTATGGCCAGTAATTAAAGTACATAACTAAGTAGTGGTTTAATAATACCATACTCTCAATACAGTCAGGGAATTGTACCCCTCAGTTACAATTAGCTATAACGTTAGCTAGACAACGCCACAAAGGAACAACAAGGGGCCTGCAGAAAGCCTCCAAGGAAACGGTAGCTAACTTTAGATGCCGCTGTGATTGTATTGTTTGTTTTATTCCAAAATAACACAAGTTGCAGTTGTACAGACTACAGAATGATTTTGCAAGATGCCTCCACCTCCAGCGCCATAGAGGAAAACCCAGAGGACAGACCTAAAACACTGTCTCTTTAGTCGAGGACAGACCTAAAGCACTGTGTCTCTTTAGTCGAGGACAGACCTAAAGCACTGTGTCTCTTTAGTCGAGGACAGACCTAAAGCACTGTGTCTCTTTAGTCGAGGACAGACCTAAAGCACTGTCTCTTTAGTCGAGGACAGACCTAAAGCACTGTGTCTCTTTAGTCGAGGACAGACCTAAAGCACTGTGTCTCTTTAGTCGAGGACAGACCTAAAGCACTGTGTCTCTTTAGTCGAGGACAGACCTAAAGCACTGTCTCTTTAGTCGAGGACAGACCTAAAGCACTGTGTCTCTTTAGTCGAGGACAGACCTAAAGCACTGTGTCTCTTTAGTCGAGGACAGACCTAAAGCACTGTCTCTTTAGTCGAGGACAGACCTAAAGCACTGTGTCTCTTTAGTCGAGGACAGACCTAAAGCACTGTGTCTCTTTAGTCGAGGACAGACCTAAAGCACTGTGTCTTTAGTCGAGGACAGACCTAAAGCACTGTCTCTTTAGTCGAGGACAGACCTAAAGCACTGTGTCTCTTTAGTCGAGGACAGACCTAAAGCACTGTGTCTCTTTAGTCGAGGACAGACCTAAAGCACTGTGTCTCTTTAGTCGAGGACAGACCTAAAGCACTGTGTCTCTTTAGTCGAGGACAGACCTAAAGCACTGTCTCTCTTTAGTCGAGGACAGACCTAAAGCACTGTCTCTCTTTAGTGGAGGACAGACCTAAAGCACTGTGTCTCTTTAGTCGAGGACAGACCTAAAGCACTGTGTCTCTTTAGTGGAGGACAGACCTAAAGCACTTTTGTCTGCCGATCGAGGGGAGTATATGTACCGCCTCCCGTAGCTGGAGCTTATTGATTCCTCGTTGATCCAGACTTTTGCATCCGAACATTCCTCTCCCCTGCTGGCTTACAACCGGAGGGAACCCCCTTAGTATCTCCAGCTGACTACGAGTGTGCCTTATATAATTCTTATGCTACAGGTGGTGTCAACTATACCCATCGTAATATGCTCATGGACTTACGCTCTTGACTTACTTAAGTGTTCTTCGCCATATAAGCGCATTCATAATTCTCATTCTGTAACCTATCGTTGCTATAATAATAAATCCCTCCAAACAGAACTTTAGGTGTCATTGAAGTATTCTTGTGTGAGTGTTCACCAGATATACCGTGTACTGTATGGCCAGTAATTAAAGTACATAACTAAGTAGTGGTTTAATAATACCATACTCTCAATACAGTCAGGGAATTGTACCCCTCAGTTACAATTAGCTATAACGTTAGCTAGACAACGCCACAAAGGAACAACAAGGGGCCTGCAGAAAGCCTCCAAGGAAACGGTAGCTAACTTTAGATGCCGCTGTGATTGTATTGTTTGTTTTATTCCAAAATAACACAAGTTGCAGTTGTACAGACTACAGAATGATTTTGCAAGATGCCTCCACCTCCAGCGCCATAGAGGAAAACCCAGAGGACAGACCTAAAACACTGTCTCTTTAGTCGAGGACAGACCTAAAGCACTGTGTCTCTTTAGTCGAGGACAGACCTAAAGCACTGTGTCTCTTTAGTCGAGGACAGACCTAAAGCACTGTGTCTCTTTAGTCGAGGACAGACCTAAAGCACTGTCTCTTTAGTCGAGGACAGACCTAAAGCACTGTGTCTCTTTAGTCGAGGACAGACCTAAAGCACTGTGTCTCTTTAGTCGAGGACAGACCTAAAGCACTGTGTCTCTTTAGTCGAGGACAGACCTAAAGCACTGTCTCTTTAGTCGAGGACAGACCTAAAGCACTGTGTCTCTTTAGTCGAGGACAGACCTAAAGCACTGTGTCTCTTTAGTCGAGGACAGACCTAAAGCACTGTCTCTTTAGTCGAGGACAGACCTAAAGCACTGTGTCTCTTTAGTCGAGGACAGACCTAAAGCACTGTGTCTCTTTAGTCGAGGACAGACCTAAAGCACTGTGTCTTTAGTCGAGGACAGACCTAAAGCACTGTCTCTTTAGTCGAGGACAGACCTAAAGCACTGTGTCTCTTTAGTCGAGGACAGACCTAAAGCACTGTGTCTCTTTAGTCGAGGACAGACCTAAAGCACTGTGTCTCTTTAGTCGAGGACAGACCTAAAGCACTGTGTCTCTTTAGTCGAGGACAGACCTAAAGCACTGTCTCTCTTTAGTCGAGGACAGACCTAAAGCACTGTCTCTCTTTAGTGGAGGACAGACCTAAAGCACTGTGTCTCTTTAGTCGAGGACAGACCTAAAGCACTGTGTCTCTTTAGTGGAGGACAGACCTAAAGCACTGTGTCTCTTTAGTCGAGGACAGACCTAAAGCACTGTGTCTCTTTAGTCGAGGACAGACTTAAAGCACTGTGTCTCTTTAGTCGAGGACAGACCTAAAGCACTGTGTCTCTTTAGTCGAGGACAGACCTAAAGCACTGTGTCTCTTTAGTCGAGGACAGACCTAAAGCACTGTGTCTCTTTAGTGGAGGACAGACCTAAAGCACTGTGTCTCTTTAGTCGAGGACAGACCTAAAGCACTGTGTCTCTTTAGTCGAGGACAGACCTAAAGCACTGTGTCTCTTTAGTCGAGGACAGACCTAAAGCACTGTCTCTTTAGTCGAGGACAGACCTAAAGCACTGTGTCTCTTTAGTCGAGGACAGACCTAAAGCACTGTGTCTCTTTAGTCGAGGACAGACCTAAAGCACTGTGTCTCTTTAGTCGAGGACAGACCTAAAGCACTGTGTCTCTTTAGTCGAGGACAGACCTAAAGCACTGTGTGTCTTTAGTCGAGGACAGACCTAAAGCACTGTGTCTCTTTAGTCGAGGACAGACCTAAAGCACTGTGTCTCTTTAGTCGAGGACAGACCTAAAGCACTGTCTCTTTAGTCGAGGACAGACCTAAAGCACTGTGTCTCTTTAGTCGAGGACAGACCTAAAGCACTGTGTCTCTTTAGTCGAGGACAGACCTAAAGCACTGTGTCTCTTTAGTCGAGGACAGACCTAAAGCACTGTCTCTTTAGTCGAGGACAGACCTAAAGCACTGTGTCTCTTTAGTCGAGGACAGACCTAAAGCACTGTGTCTCTTTAGTCGAGGACAGACCTAAAGCACTGTGTCTCTTTAGTCGAGGACAGACCTAAAGCACTGTGTCTCTTTAGTCGAGGACAGACCTAAAGCACTGTGTCTCTTTAGTCGAGGACAGACCTAAAGCACTGTGTCTCTTTAGTCGAGGACAGACCTAAAGCACTGTGTCTCTTTAGTCGAGGACAGACCTAAAGCACTGTGTCTCTTTAGTCGAGGACAGACCTAAAGCACTGTGTCTCTTTAGTCGAGGACAGACCTAAAGCACTGTGTCTCTTTAGTCGAGGACAGACCTAAAGCACTGTGTCTCTTTAGTCGAGGACAGACCTAAAGCACTGTGTCTTTAGTGTTATAGAGGAGCTGGGTGGTGGTGAACTAAAACTAAAACAAACAAAAAGAACAAAAAAAAAAGAACGCAAAAAAAAGAATGGAAAAAAAAGAACACAAAAAAATGAACTAACTAAAACGAAAACGCAAAAAAACGAACGGAAAAAAACAAACGAACTAAAAAAAAACGCAAAAAAAGAACGAACTAAAACTAAAACAGACGAAAAAAATAACACAAAAAAAAGAACGCAAAAAAATTTACTAACTAAAACGAAAACGCAAAAAAACGGACGCAAAAAAAACGAACGAACTAAAACAAAAACGCAAAAAAAACTAACGAACTAAAACGAAAACGCAAAAAAAACTAACGCAAAAAACGAACGAACTAAAACAAAAACGCAAAAAAACGAACGAACTAAAACGAAAACGCAAAAAAAAACCCAAAAAAAGAACGAACTAAAACGAAAACGCATAAAAACGAACGAAAAAAAACGAACGCAAAAAAATTTACGAACTAAAACGAAAAAGAACGAACTAAAACTAAAACAAACAAAAATAACACAAAAAGAAGGAAAAAAAAGAAGGAAAAAAAGAACACAAAAAAATGAACTAACTAAAACGAAAACGCAAAAAAACTAACGCAAAAAAACGAACGAACTATAAAAAAAAACGCAAAAAAAAGAACAAAATAAAACTAAAACAGACGAAAAAAATAACACACAAAAAGAACGCAAAAAAAAGAACGCAAAAAAATTAACTAACTAAAACGAAAACGCAAAAAAACGAACGCAAAAAAAACGAACGAACTAAAACAAAAACGCAAAAAAAACGCACAACAGTCGAGGACAGACCTAAAGAACTGTGTCTCTTTAGTGGAGGACAGACCTAAAGCACTGTGTCTCTTTAGTCGAGGACAGACCTAAAGCACTGTGTCTCTTTAGTCGAGGACAGACCTAAAGCACTGTGTCTCTTTAGTCGAGGACAGACCTAAAGCACTGTGTCTCTCTTTAGTCGAGGACAGACCTAAAGCACTGTCTCTTTAGTCGAGGACAGACCTAAAGCACTGTGTCTCTTTAGTCGAGGACAGACCTAAAGCACTGTGTCTCTTTAGTCAAGGACAGACCTAAAGCACTGTGTCTCTTTAGTCGAGGACAGACCTAAAGCACTGTGTCTCTTTAGTCGAGGACAGACCTAAAGCACTGTCTCTTTAGTCGAGGACAGACCTAAAGCACTGTGTCTCTTTAGTCGAGGACAGACCTAAAGCACTGTGTCTCTTTAGTCGAGGACAGACCTAAAGCACTGTGTCTCTTTAGTCGAGGACAGACCTAAAGCACTGTGTCTTTAGTCGAGGACAGACCTAAAGTACTGTGTCTCTCTTTAGTCGAGGACAGACCTAAAGCACTGTGTCTCTTTAGTCGAGGACAGACCTAAAGCACTGTGTCTCTCTTTAGTCGAGGACAGACCTAAAGCACTGTCTCTTTAGTCGAGGACAGACCTAAAGCACTGTGTCTCTTTAGTCGAGGACAGACCTAAAGCACTGTGTCTCTTTAGTCGAGGACAGACCTAAAGCACTGTGTCTCTTTAGTCGAGGACAGACCTAAAGCACTGTGTCTCTCTAGTCGAGGACAGACCTAAAGCACTGTGTCTCTTTAGTCGAGGACAGACCTAAAGCACTGTGTCTCTTTAGTCGAGGACAGACCTAAAGCACTGTGTCTCTTTGGTCGAGGACAGACCTAAAGCACTGTGTCTCTTTAGTCGAGGACAGACCTAAAGCACTGTGTCTCTTTAGTCGAGGACAGACCTAAAGCACTGTGTCTCTTTAGTCGAGGACAGACCTAAAGCACTGTGTCTCTTTAGTCGAGGACAGACCTAAAGCACTGTCTCTTTAGTCGAGGACAGACCTAAAGCACTGTCTCTTTAGTCGAGGACAGACCTAAAGCACTGTCTCTTTAGTCGAGGACAGACCTAAAGCACTGTGTCTCTTTAGTCGAGGACAGACCTAAAGCACTGTCTCTCTTTAGTCGAGGACAGACCTAAAGCACCGTCTCTCTTTAGTCGAGGACAGACCTAAAGCACTGTGTCTCTTTAGTCGAGGACAGACCTAAAGCACTGTGTCTCTTTAGTCGAGGACAGACCTAAAGCACACTGTCTCTTTAGTCGAGGACAGACCTAAAGCACTGTGTCTCTTTAGTCGAGGACAGACCTAAAGCACTGTGTCTCTTTAGTCGAGGACAGACCTAAAGCACTGTGTCTCTTTAGTCGAGGACAGACCTAAAGCACTGTGTCTCTTTAGTCGAGGACAGACCTAAAGCACTGTGTCTCTTTAGTCGAGGACAGACCTAAAGCACTGTGTCTCTTTAGTCGAGGACAGACCTAAAGCACTGTGTCTTTAGTCGAGGACAGACCTAAAGCACTGTGTCTTTAGTGTTATAGAGGAGCTGGGTGGTGGTGAACTAAAACTAAAACAAACAAAAAGAACAAAAAATAAATAACGCAAAAAAAAGAATGGAAAAAAAAGAACACAAAAAAATGAACTAACTAAAACGAAAACGCAAAAAAACGAACGCAAAAAAACTAACAAACTAAAAAAAAACGCAAAAAAAGAACGAACTAAAACTAAAACAGACGAAAAAAAGAACGCAAAAAAAGAACGCAAAAAAAAGAATGGAAAAAAAAGAACGCAAAAGAATTAACTAACTAAAACGAAAACGCAAAAAACGGACGCAAAAAAAACGAACGAACTAAAACAAAAACGCAAAAAAAAACGAACGAACTAAAACGAAAACGCAAAAAAACTAACGCAAAAAAATGAACTAACTAAAACGAAAACGCAAAAAAAATAACGCAAAAAACGAACGAACTAAAACAAAAACGCAAAAAAACCAACGAACTAAAACGAAAACGCAAAAAAACGCAAAAAAAAGAACGAACTAAAACGAAAACGCATAAAAACGAACGAAAAAAAACGAACGCAGAAAAATGTACGAACTAAAACGAAAAAGAACGAACTAAAACTAAAACAAACAAAAAGAACACAAAAAATAACGCAAAAAAAAGAAGGAAAAAAAAGAACACAAAAAAATGAACTAACTAAAACAAAAACGCAAAAAACTAACGCAAAAAAACGAACAAACTAAAAAAAACGCAAAAAAAAGAACAAACTAAAACTAAAACAGACGAAAAAAAGAACGCAAAAAAAGAACGCAAAAAAAAGAACGCAAAAAAATTAACTAACTAAAACGAAAACGCAAAAAAACGAACGCAAAAAAAACGAACGAACTAAAACAAAAACGCAAAAAAACAAACAACAGTCGAGGACAGACCTAAAACACTGTCTCTTTAGTCGAGGACAGACCTAAAGCACTGTGTCTCTTTAGTCGAGGACAGACCTAAAGCACCATGTCTCTTTAGTCGAGGACAGACCTAAAGCACTGTGTCTCTTTAGTCGAGGACAGACCTAAAGCACTGTGTCTCTGTAGTCGAGGACAGACCTAAAGCACTGTGTCTCTTTAGTCGAGGACAGACCTAAAGCACTGTCTCTTTAGTCGAGGACAGACCTAAAGCACTGTGTCTCTTTAGTCGAGGACAGACCTAAAGCACTGTGTCTTTAGTCGAGGACAGACCTAAAGCACTGTGTCTCTTTAGTCGAGGACAGACCTCGACTAAAAAACGCAAAAAAACGGACGCAAAAAAAACGAACGAACTAAAACAAAAACGAAAAAAAAACTAACGAATTAAAACGAAAACGCAAAAAAACTAACGCAAAAAAATGAACTAACTAAAACGAAAACGCAAAAAAACGAACGCAAAAAACGAACGAACTAAAACAAAAACGCAAAAAAACGAACGAACTAAAACGAAAACGCAAAAAAAAAACGCAAAAGAAAGAACGAACTAAAACGAAAACGCATAAAAACGAACGAAAAAAAACGAACGCAAAAAAATTTACGAACTAAAACGAAAAAGAACGAACTAAAACTAAAACAAACAAAAAGAACACAAAAAATAACGTAAAAAGAAGGAAAAAAAAATACAAAAAAATATGAACTATAAAACGAAAACGCAAAAAAAACGCAAAAAAACTAACAAACTAAAAAAAAAAAAGCAAAAAAAAGAACAAACTAAAACTAAAACAGACGAAAAAATTACGCAAAAATAAGAACGCAAAAAAAGAACGCAAAAAAATTAACCAACTAAAACGAAAACGCAAAAAAACGAACGCAAAAAAAACGAACGAACTAAAACAAAAACGCAAAAAAAACGAACAACAGTCGAGGACAGACCTAAAGAACTGTGTCTCTTTAGTCGAGGACAGACTTAAAGCACTGTGTCTCTTTAGTCGAGGACAGACCTAAAGCACTGTGCCTCTTTAGTCGAGGACAGACCTAAAGCACTGTCTCTTTAGTCGAGGACAGACCTAAAGCACTGTCTCTTTAGTCGAGGACAGACCTAAAGCACTGTGTCTCTTTAGTCGAGGACAGACCTAAAGCACTGTGTCTCTTTAGTCGAGGACAGACCTAAAGCACTGTGTCTCTTTAGTCGAGGACAGACCTAAAGCACTGTGTCTCTTTAGTCGAGGACAGACCTAAAGCACTGTGTCTCTTTAGTCGAGGACAGACCTAAAGCACCGTGTCTCTTTAGTCGAGGACAGACCTAAAGCACTGTGTCTCTTTAGTCGAGGACACACCTAAAGCACTGTCTCTTTAGTCGAGGACAGACCTAAAGCACTGTGTCTCTTTAGTCGAGGACAGACCTAAAGCACTGTCTCTTTAGTCGAGGACACACCTAAAGCACTGTGTCTCTTTAGTCGAGGACAGACCTAAAGCACTGTCTGTCTTTAGTCGAGGACAGACCTAAAGCACTGTCTCTTTAGTCGAGGACAGACCTAAAGCACTGTGTCTCTTTAGTCGAGGACAGACCTAAAGCACTGTGTCTCTTTAGTCGAGGACAGACCTAAAGCACTGTGTCTCTTTAGTCGAGGACAGACCTAAAGCACTGTGTCTCTTTAGTCGAGGACAGACCTAAAGCACTGTCTCTTTAGTCGAGGACAGACCTAAAGCACTGTCTCTTTAGTCGAGGACAGACCTAAAGCACTGTGTCTCTTTAGTCGAGGACAGACCTAAAGCACTGTGTCTCTTTAGTCGAGGACAGACCTAAAGCACTGTGTCTCTTTAGTCGAGGACACAACTAAAGCACTGTGTCTCTTTAGTCGAGTACAGACCTAAAGCACTGTCTCTTTAGTCGAGGACAGACCTAAAGCACTGTGTCTCTTTAGTCGAGGACAGACCTAAAGCACTGTGTCTCTTTAGTCGAGGACAGACCTAAAGCACTGTGTCTCTTTAGTCGAGGACAGACCTAAAGTACTGTGTCTCTTTAGTCGAGGACAGACCTAAAGCACTGTGTCTCTTTAGTCGAGGACAGACCTAAAGCACTGTGTCTCTTTAGTCGAGGACAGACCTAAAGCACTGTGTCTCTTTAGTCGAGGACAGACCTAAAGCACTGTCTCTCTTTAGTCGAGGACAGACCTAAAGCACTGTGTCTCTTTAGTCGAGGACAGACCTAAAGCACTGTGTCTCTTTAGTCGAGGACAGACCTAAAGCACTGTGTCTCTTTAGTCGAGGACAGACCTAAAGCACTGTCTCTTTAGTCGAGGACAGACCTAAAGCACTGTGTCTCTTTAGTGTTATAGAGGAGCTGGGTGGTGGTGAACTAAAACTAAAACAAACAAAAAGAACACAAAAAAAAGAACACAAAAAAAAGAATGGAAAAAAAAGAACACAAAAAAATGAACTAACTAAAACGAAAACGCAAAAAAACGAACGAACTAAAACTAAAACAGACGAAAAAAATAACGCAAAAAAAGAACGCAAAAAAAAGAACGCAAAAGAATTAACTAACTAAAACGAAAACGCAAAAAAACGGACGCAAAAAAACGAACGAACTAAAACAAAAACGCAAAAAAAACTAACGAACTAAAACGAAAACGCAAAAAAACTAACGCAAAAAAATGAACTAACTAAAACGAAAACGCATAAAAACGAACGAAAAAAAACGAACGCAGAAAAATGTACGAACTAAAACGAAAAAGAACGAACTAAAACTAAAACAAACAAAAAGAACACAAAAAATAACGCAAAAAAAAGAAGGAAAAAAAAGAACACAAAAAAATGAACTAACTAAAACAAAAACGCAAAAAACTAACGCAAAAAAACGAACAAACTAAAAAAAACGCAAAAAAAAGAACAAACTAAAACTAAAACAGACGAAAAAAAGAACGCAAAAAAAGAACGCAAAAAAAAGAACGCAAAAAAATTAACTAACTAAAACGAAAACGCAAAAAAACGAACGCAAAAAAAACGAACGAACTAAAACAAAAACGCAAAAAAACAAACAACAGTCGAGGACAGACCTAAAACACTGTCTCTTTAGTCGAGGACAGACCTAAAGCACTGTGTCTCTTTAGTCGAGGACAGACCTAAAGCACCATGTCTCTTTAGTCGAGGACAGACCTAAAGCACTGTGTCTCTTTAGTCGAGGACAGACCTAAAGCACTGTGTCTCTGTAGTCGAGGACAGACCTAAAGCACTGTGTCTCTTTAGTCGAGGACAGACCTAAAGCACTGTCTCTTTAGTCGAGGACAGACCTAAAGCACTGTGTCTCTTTAGTCGAGGACAGACCTAAAGCACTGTGTCTTTAGTCGAGGACAGACCTAAAGCACTGTGTCTCTTTAGTCGAGGACAGACCTCGACTAAAAAACGCAAAAAAACGGACGCAAAAAAAACGAACGAACTAAAACAAAAACGAAAAAAAAACTAACGAATTAAAACGAAAACGCAAAAAAACTAACGCAAAAAAATGAACTAACTAAAACGAAAACGCAAAAAAACGAACGCAAAAAACGAACGAACTAAAACAAAAACGCAAAAAAACGAACGAACTAAAACGAAAACGCAAAAAAAAAACGCAAAAGAAAGAACGAACTAAAACGAAAACGCATAAAAACGAACGAAAAAAAACGAACGCAAAAAAATTTACGAACTAAAACGAAAAAGAACGAACTAAAACTAAAACAAACAAAAAGAACACAAAAAATAACGTAAAAAGAAGGAAAAAAAAATACAAAAAAATATGAACTATAAAACGAAAACGCAAAAAAAACGCAAAAAAACTAACAAACTAAAAAAAAAAAAGCAAAAAAAAGAACAAACTAAAACTAAAACAGACGAAAAAATTACGCAAAAATAAGAACGCAAAAAAAGAACGCAAAAAAATTAACCAACTAAAACGAAAACGCAAAAAAACGAACGCAAAAAAAACGAACGAACTAAAACAAAAACGCAAAAAAAACGAACAACAGTCGAGGACAGACCTAAAGAACTGTGTCTCTTTAGTCGAGGACAGACTTAAAGCACTGTGTCTCTTTAGTCGAGGACAGACCTAAAGCACTGTGCCTCTTTAGTCGAGGACAGACCTAAAGCACTGTCTCTTTAGTCGAGGACAGACCTAAAGCACTGTCTCTTTAGTCGAGGACAGACCTAAAGCACTGTGTCTCTTTAGTCGAGGACAGACCTAAAGCACTGTGTCTCTTTAGTCGAGGACAGACCTAAAGCACTGTGTCTCTTTAGTCGAGGACAGACCTAAAGCACTGTGTCTCTTTAGTCGAGGACAGACCTAAAGCACTGTGTCTCTTTAGTCGAGGACAGACCTAAAGCACCGTGTCTCTTTAGTCGAGGACAGACCTAAAGCACTGTGTCTCTTTAGTCGAGGACACACCTAAAGCACTGTCTCTTTAGTCGAGGACAGACCTAAAGCACTGTGTCTCTTTAGTCGAGGACAGACCTAAAGCACTGTCTCTTTAGTCGAGGACACACCTAAAGCACTGTGTCTCTTTAGTCGAGGACAGACCTAAAGCACTGTCTGTCTTTAGTCGAGGACAGACCTAAAGCACTGTCTCTTTAGTCGAGGACAGACCTAAAGCACTGTGTCTCTTTAGTCGAGGACAGACCTAAAGCACTGTGTCTCTTTAGTCGAGGACAGACCTAAAGCACTGTGTCTCTTTAGTCGAGGACAGACCTAAAGCACTGTGTCTCTTTAGTCGAGGACAGACCTAAAGCACTGTCTCTTTAGTCGAGGACAGACCTAAAGCACTGTCTCTTTAGTCGAGGACAGACCTAAAGCACTGTGTCTCTTTAGTCGAGGACAGACCTAAAGCACTGTGTCTCTTTAGTCGAGGACAGACCTAAAGCACTGTGTCTCTTTAGTCGAGGACACAACTAAAGCACTGTGTCTCTTTAGTCGAGTACAGACCTAAAGCACTGTCTCTTTAGTCGAGGACAGACCTAAAGCACTGTGTCTCTTTAGTCGAGGACAGACCTAAAGCACTGTGTCTCTTTAGTCGAGGACAGACCTAAAGCACTGTGTCTCTTTAGTCGAGGACAGACCTAAAGTACTGTGTCTCTTTAGTCGAGGACAGACCTAAAGCACTGTGTCTCTTTAGTCGAGGACAGACCTAAAGCACTGTGTCTCTTTAGTCGAGGACAGACCTAAAGCACTGTGTCTCTTTAGTCGAGGACAGACCTAAAGCACTGTCTCTCTTTAGTCGAGGACAGACCTAAAGCACTGTGTCTCTTTAGTCGAGGACAGACCTAAAGCACTGTGTCTCTTTAGTCGAGGACAGACCTAAAGCACTGTGTCTCTTTAGTCGAGGACAGACCTAAAGCACTGTCTCTTTAGTCGAGGACAGACCTAAAGCACTGTGTCTCTTTAGTGTTATAGAGGAGCTGGGTGGTGGTGAACTAAAACTAAAACAAACAAAAAGAACACAAAAAAAAGAACACAAAAAAAAGAATGGAAAAAAAAGAACACAAAAAAATGAACTAACTAAAACGAAAACGCAAAAAAACGAACGAACTAAAACTAAAACAGACGAAAAAAATAACGCAAAAAAAGAACGCAAAAAAAAGAACGCAAAAGAATTAACTAACTAAAACGAAAACGCAAAAAAACGGACGCAAAAAAACGAACGAACTAAAACAAAAACGCAAAAAAAACTAACGAACTAAAACGAAAACGCAAAAAAACTAACGCAAAAAAATGAACTAACTAAAACGAAAACGCAAAAAAAATAATGCAAAAAACGAACGAACTAAAACAAAAACGCAAAAAAACGAACGAACTAAAACGAAAAAGCAAAAAAAAAGCAAAAAAAAGAACGAACTAAAACGAAAACGCATAAAAACGAACGAAAAAAAACGAACGCAGAAAAATTTACGAACTAAAAAGAAAAAGAACGAACTAAAACTAAAACAAACAAAAAGAACACAAAAAATAACGCAAAAAAAAGAAGGAAAAAAAAGAACACAAAAAAATGAACTAACTAAAACGAAAACGCAAAAAACTAACGCAAAAAAAAGAACAAACTAAAAAAAAACGCAAAAAAAAGAACAAACTAAAACTAAAACAGACGAAAAAAAGAACGCAAAAAAAAGAACGCAAAAAAATTAACTAACTAAAACGAAAACGCAAAAAAACGAACGCAAAAAAACCGAACGAACTAAAACAAAAACGCAAAAAAAACGAACAACAGTCGAGGACAGACCTAAAGAACTGTGTCTCTTTAGTCGAGGACAGACCTAAAGCACTGTCTCTTTAGTCGAGGACAGACCTAAAGCACTGTGTCTCTTTAGTCGAGGACAGACCTAAAGCACTGTGTCTCTTTAGTCGAGGACAGACCTAAAGCACTGTGTCTCTTTAGTCGAGGACAGACCTAAAGCACTGTCTCTTTAGTCGAGGACAGACCTAAAGCACTGTGTCTCTTTAGTCGAGGACAGACCTAAAGCACTGTGTCTCTTTAGTCGAGGACAGACCTAAAGAACTGTGTCTCTTTAGTCGAGGACAGACCTAAAGCACTGTGTCTCTTTAGTCGAGGACAGACCTAAAGCACTGTCTCTCTTTAGTCGAGGACAGACCTAAAGCACTGTGTCTTTAGTCGAGGACAGACCTAAAGCACTGTGTCTCTCTAGTCGAGGACAGACCTAAAGCACTGTGTCTCTTTAGTCGAGGACAGACCTAAAGCACTGTGTCTCTTTAGTGGAGGACAGACCTAAAGCACTGTGTCTCTTTAGTCAAGGACAGACCTAAAGCACTGTGTCTCTTTAGTCGAGGACAGACCTAAAGCACTGTGTCTTTAGTCGAGGACAGACCTAAAGCACTGTGTCTTTAGTCGAGGACAGACCTAAAGCACTGTGTCTTTAGTCGAGGACAGACCTAAAGCACTGTGTCTTTAGTCGAGGACAGACCTAAAGCACTGTGTCTCTTTAGTCGAGGACAGACCTAAAGCACTGTCTCTTTAGTCGAGGACAGACCTAAAGCACTGTGTCTCTTTAGTCGAGGACAGACCTAAAGCACTGTGTCTCTTTAGTCGAGGACAGACCTAAAGCACTGTGTCTCTTTAGTGGAGGACAGACCTAAAGCACTGTCTCTTTAGTCGAGGACAGACCTAAAGCACTGTGTCTCTTTAGTCGAGGACAGACCTAAAGCACTGTGTCTCTTTAGTCGAGGACAGACCTAAAGCACTGTCTCTTTAGTCGAGGACAGACCTAAAGCACTGTGTCTCTTTAGTCGAGGACAGACCTAAAGCACTGTCTCTTTAGTCGAGGACAGACCTAAAGCACTGTGTCTCTTTAGTCGAGGACAGACCTAAAGCACTGTGTCTCTTTAGTCGAGGACAGACCTAAAGCACTGTGTCTCTTTAGTCGAGGACAGACCTAAAGCACTGTCTCTTTAGTCGAGGACAGACCTAAAGCACTGTCTCTTTAGTCGAGGACAGACCTAAAGCACTGTGTCTCTTTAGTCGAGGACAGACCTAAAGCACTGTGTCTCTTTAGTCGAGGACAGACCTAAAGCACTGTGTCTCTTTAGTCGAGGACAGACCTAAAGCACTGTGTCTCTTTAGTCGAGGACAGACCTAAAGCACTGTGTCTCTCTTTAGTCGAGGACAGACCTAAAGCACTGTGTCTCTTTAGTCGAGGACAGACCTAAAGCACTGTGTCTCTTTAGTCGAGGACAGACCTAAAGCACTGTCTCTTTAGTCGAGGACAGACCTAAAGCACTGTGTCTCTTTAGTCGAGGACAGACCTAAAGCACTGTGTCTCTTTAGTCGAGGACAGACCTAAAGCACTGTGTCTCTTTAGTCGAGGACAGACCTAAAGCACTGTCTCTTTAGTGGAGGACAGACCTAAAGCACTGTGTCTCTTTAGTCGAGGACAGACCTAAAGCATGGTGTCTCTTTAGTCGAGGACAGACCTAAAGCACTGTCTCTTTAGTCGAGGACAGACCTAAAGCACTGTCTCTTTAGTCGAGGACAGACCTAAAGCACTGTCTCTTTAGTGTTATAGAGGAGCTGGGTGGTGGTGAACTAAAACTAAAACAAACAAAAAGAACACAAAAAAAATAATGAAAAAAAAGAATGAAAAAAAAAGAACACAAAAAAATGAACTAACTAAAACGAAAACGAAAAAAAACGAACGCAAAAAAACTAACGAAATAAAAAAAAAACGCAAAAAAAGAACGAACTAAAACAGACGAAAAAAAGAACGCAAAAAAAGAACACAAAAAAAAGAATGGAAAAAAAGAACGCAAAAGAATTAACTAACTAAAACGAAAACGCAAAAAAACGGACGCAAAAAAAACGAACAAACTAAAACAAAAACGCAAAAAAAACTAACAAACTAAAACGAAAACGCAAAAAAACTAACGCAAAAAATGAACTAACTAAAACGAAAACGCAAAAAAAACGCAAAAATCTAAAGCACTGTGTCTCTTTAGTCGAGGACAGACCTAAAGCACTGTCTCTTTAGTCGAGGACAGACCTAAAGCACTGTGTCACTGTGTGTGTGATGTGTCTTCTTGAAAAAGGTCTTTGTGACTGTAAATCAATAAAGAACTGTAAATCAATAAATTGCAGGTGATCCTGTTGGTTGTGATCCTTCCTGAGAATTGTAGCTTTCTCTTCTTTTTATTTTGTTTCACCCTTCGGACTGATGTGTTTCAGTTGCGTCACAGAAGCAGACGGCGTTCTGTGTTTTTAAACCGTTGCAAATGTTGGCTAATTGGGAATTCAGCTGTCTGGGTTATAGCTAAAAATAGAATGTAAAAAAAAAAAAACAGAAGAAAAAACAGAGAGAGAATAGAGACATGAAGAGAGAATAGAGACGTGGAGAGAAAATAGAGACGTGGAGAGAATAGAGACATGAAGAGAATAGACGTAAATAGAGAATAGAGATGTAGAGAGAGAATAGACATAAATAGAGAATAGACATAAATAGAGAATAGAGATGTACAATGTAGTCTCAAGGTGCTTTAACATGGCATACTAAATACAAATAATATAATAAAGGCGGTCAGGTGGCGTAGCGGAGATTGCGCTCGTCACCAACTCAGGAGATGCTGGGTTCGAGTCCAGCTCTCGGCGTTGCCACCAGCTTGGCTGGCCGTTCACACTAATACAATTGGCAGTATTAGAGGGTGGGAAAGCTGGCGGGTGGGAATCTGGCATTGTGGACAGCGACGCCTACAGGTCAGGTCTTGGCGCTTGCTCAACGGGGCAGGACTTGGTGGAGATAGCGTGCCCTCCCATGCGTTACACTTCACCAATGAGAGTCCTCGCTGCCAAGTGGAAAGACGTCACTGGCTGTCGGCGCACGTCTCGGAGGAAGCATGCGATCGACTCGGGACGCCCTTGTACCGACTCGTAGGAGAACATGCATACAGCGCCAGGTAGGGGAGGGGGGGGGGGGGAATTGGCACAACGACTAATTGGGACGAGGAGAAAATCAGAGAAATCAGAAACAGAAAAAATAAAACAAAAAAAATATATAATAATAATAATAATAATAATAATAATAATAATAATAATAATAATAATAATAATAATAATAATAATAATAATAATAATAATAATAATAATAATAATAATAATAATAATAATAATAATAATAATAATAATAATAATAAATTCAATTTGTACCGCACTTTATATTTGTGAAAATCTCAAAGTGCTACAGGAGATAAAGATAAAAAGTTAAATGAATAAAAACAATTAAATGTTTAATGGAAGAACATAAAAATAAAAATAAAATAATAATAATAAAAATGAATATAAGTTAAATTAAAAGTAAAAAGAATAATTCAGGCAAATGCCTTGTTAAAAAGAAATGTTTTTAGGCCCCTTTTAAAAAGCTCAACGGACTGTGGTGCTCTCACATGGTCGGGGAG
Source organism: Notolepis coatsorum (assembly GCF_963971535.1). Classification (NCBI taxonomy): domain Eukaryota; kingdom Metazoa; phylum Chordata; class Actinopteri; order Aulopiformes; family Paralepididae; genus Notolepis; species Notolepis coatsorum. Next base: position 4,150,070 of record NC_140167.1, on the reverse strand, counting down.
GGCGTTCCACAGCCGAGGAGCAGCTGAGCAGAAGGCCCGGTCACCCAGGAGGTGTGTCCTGTGTTTGGGTTGGAGTGTGTTTGAGTGTCCAGAGCGGAGGGAGCGGTGGAGGTTATACATCATAATTAGGGATGTCCGATATAAATAAATAAATAAATAAATAAAATGTGATATCGGAAAATATCGGTATCGGTTTTCAAATCTTTTATTTTAATTTTTTTTTACATTTCTATAACCTTTTATTTACCCAGGCAAGCAAGTAAGAACAAATTCTGATTTGATTTATTGTCAAAAGTATGCATAATGTTGTGTTAATTCCACAACAAAAGATATGTAATGTTAATTACCTGAAATTATTCAATTTTTTGGGGGGGGAAACCCTGCATATATCGGTATCGGTTGATATCGGTATCGGAAATTAAGAGTTGGACAATATTGGTATATCAGTATCGGTAAAAAAGCCAATATCGAGCATCCCTAATCATAATAAATATATACATCATAATACATCATAATAAAACATTGATACATTAAAACAACAGAATGGCCGAGGAAAGCACACAAATAAAACACACCACCAGGACCCCAGAGAAAAGCACCGTGTCTTGATTTAAAAACAGTCATGGAGTAATTGGCATTGTGGCAAAATGGTGTTTAGGAAATAAAGCCTTCAAGCGTGTGTGTGTGTGTGTGTGTCTGTGTGTGTGTGTGTGTGTGTGTGTGTGTGTGTGTGTGTGTGTGTGTGTGCGTGCGTGTGTGCGTGCGTGCGTGTGTGTGTGTGTGTGTGTGCGTGCGTGCGTGCGTGCGTGCGTGCGTGCGTGTGTGTCTTTACAATCACCGATCTGGCTCGCCATGTATTTACACCCAGTTATCAGTAGTTTTATATTTACAACTGTAATATCTACCCACCCCCCCCCACTCTGTCATAGATTCCCTGGGTAATTTTGTCAACAGAACTCCTAGCCTAATGGCCCCTCGCTGAAAGCCTCCAGCTTCCCCTGATTATGGAACTGTAATACAATTATCTGCTCTTGGTGGAAACGGCAGCCTCCTCATGGTGGCTGGTCACCGCTGACAGAATGATGAACTCGAGCTTAAAGGGCGGCCGTGTCTTCCTCAAACAACAAGTCACACTGAGTTATTAGTGCAAATAATGGTTTCGTAACATCGTATTCTTTTGCCATGCGCTCATTTTATTATGGGAGACGCTAGGCTCAATTTAATAATTCATACATGTTATTCCTTCCCATGGTCTAACTCTAAGACGATCCAAACATAATTTTGTAAACACAAACAACTCTCTCCCAAATCTAAAACCTAGAGTGCAATAGGAGTTTTACTGGCATGTCCACGTAAACTGGTGCCACCTCTGCTCTTAGGAGCAGCAGGGTCTCGAGCCTGAAACGCTTGAAATATCTTTCCAATCTTGACAAATACAAACAAGACTAAATGGCAACCATTTGTTTTTTTGTTTAGTTTAGGCCTTTTAATTCCCAAAGGAACATAGGCCGTCGACGAAGCTCCTCCATCCTCTCCGGTCTTGCGCCCTCCGCTCCAGATCTGGCCAGGACAGCCCTTCTTTCTTCATCTCCTGTTCTGTGGTTCTTCTCCAGGTGGTTTTTGGTCTGCCTCTCCTCCTCCTGCCCTGTGGGTTCCATGTCAGCGCCCGCTTTGTGATTGATTTCTTTCTTCTGAGTGTGTGACCTATCCACTTCCACTTCCTCCTCCGGATTTGAATTTCTATTGTGTCCTGTTTGGTGAGTTCCCACAGGTTGGCGTTAGAGATGGTGTTGGGCCAGTATATTCCCAGGAGGCGTCTGAGGCACCGGTTGGTGAAGGTCTGTAGCTTGTTGAGTATAGTGCTGGTGGTTTTCCAGGATTCTGAACCATAGCCTATAGAGTGGTCTTTACGTTTGAGTTGAATATTTGTAGCTTGGTCTTGAGTGACAGGTTTTTTGCCTTCCAGATATTGTTTAGCATGTTGAATGTTGTCCTTGCCTTTCCAATCCTGGCTTGGACATCGTCTTCCGTACCCCCTTCCACAGAAATTATGCTTCCAAGGTAAGTGAAGCTGTTTACATCCTCTAATGGGTTTTGTTCCATGGTTATGGGTGTGTTGTTCTTGCTGTTGATACGCATTACTTTGGTTTTGGATGAGTTTATTTTGAGCCCGAGCAGAGCAGCAGTTTCTTCCAGTTTTCCAGATCTTTTCCTGCATCTGTTGATGTGTGTGAGCCAGTAGTGCCAGGTTCAGCGAAATCCAGATCTTCCAGCTGCTCCGTCAAGCTCCATTGTATGCCGGTTTTTCTGTTGCTGGTTGTTTTTTTCATCACCCAGTCTATGCAGAGGAGGAAAAGAAAGGGTGAGAGCAGGCACCCCTGCCGCACACCAGTCAGGACCTCGAAAGCTTCCGATATACATCCTTCATGGAGGACTTGACATCTCATCCCTTGGTAGGTGTTCCTTACGATGTTGATGATCTTTGCTAATTATATTGTAGAGGTCATTCTTTCTTCCGAATACTACATACTGCAACTTTAAATGTGACCCCCCCCCCCCCCTGTAAGAGAAATGGTTGGGAAAAAAATCCACTACCATGACCATCACTAATGAACGATAATAATTTAAATGGATTTAAATTATTTATGTAACAGCTTTTATCCAAAGTGCTTTACGATTCACCCATTCACTCACACACAGATGGTGGAGGCCATGCATGCCAACATGGCACATTGGGAGCAATTAGGGGTTAAGTATGTGTCTTGATCAAGGACACTTCGACACGCTGCCCGGGAGGAGCGGGAATCGAACCAGGAACCTTCCAATTACCAGACGACCGCTCTACCTCCTGAGCCACTGTCGCCCCATATTTTCACCCCAGTTTACACTTCCAAAGTGATTTCCGAATGGACTGAAAGGAACTCCCGATTTGCTATAAATCAGATAGACCACTTATTACTGTACGTTACCATCGACTAAAAGAGTGCTCGTCGTCTTGTGAATGTAACATAATTAGGAAACGGTAGCCAGAATAACAAAAAAATATGTCTAATTAAAATTACCATGGATTTTGTGTGAACAAAGGAATAACATAAAAACGACAAACGAAAGGCGGCTACGTGGCGTAGTGGGCAAGGCGCTCGCCACGAATGACGGAGACGCTGGGCTTGCCTGTTCGAGCCCAGCGCTCCACATTGCTTTCAGTTTAGCTGGCCGTCCATACTAATACACATTGGCCGTATTAGGGGGTGGGAAACTGATGGGTGGGGATCGGGCGTTGTGGACAGCGACTCCTACAGGTCGGTTGGTGCGCCTGCGCAGTAGAATCAGGAAGTGTCGGGGGCAGCGTGAGCCTCCCACGCGTTACTCCTCGCCATTGAGAGATCGAGCTGCGCAGGTGAAAAGATGCGACTGCTGTTACCTCAAGTACCGGAGGGGACTTGTGCTATGTATGACTTAGTCCACATTGCAGCCGGCTTGTGGGAGGCAAGAAACAGCGTTCGTGACAGGGGAGGGTTGAATTGGATGATACGAAATTGGGATGGGAGAAAAATATAGAAAATGGGAGAAAAAGTGGATAAAAAAAAAAAACGACAAACGAAACACAGGACTGTACAACCAGGATCAGCATCTCGCCCAGGGGAGAACAGAACAGTTATACACGAGGGGATGACGAGACAAGACACACCATGGGCTGATTACAAATGGATACACCTGGGAGGGAAACGATAAGGAACTACAAGACCAGGACAGGGGACTACAACCAGACATAACACATCACACACTGGGAACAACACCTGATCAGGGTACAAACACACCCCACCCACACGTACTGTAACACCTCTTAAAAATGCGAGGATTATCCCTTTAATTTGAACACCCTGGATGAAGAGGCTGAATAATAGGCCGCCGTACCATTAATTTAAATGTCGACGCGGTGCTTATATAGCCAGACACTGAGCGATGAAAACAAACATCCAGTATAAATAGGATTAGCCAGGAGCAGGTGGCTGAGTTGCTATGGGTGACACCACACCACGCTGGCAACGGAAAGGTTACTATGATTAGCCAAGAAAGACCCCTCCGTTTCATTCACTCCGCGTTTACAACCGCGCGCGCGTACACACACACGCGCGCACGGGCACCGACTCAAATACTCAAATACATCCCGCTTATGCATAGTATAGGCCTGTCTGTAGGTTTAACCCTTTCACTGCCACACTACAGAAGGTTAACCCTTTCACTGTCTACCACACTGACTACAGACGGTTACACTAGGCAAATTGCGTTTGATCTCAATTTCAAGGGGTGAAAAAAAAACGAAATAAAACTCTCAAATGTAACATTAATTTAAATAAATGATTATTATTGTTATTATGATTCGTATTATTAGTAATACTATTATTTTAATTTTTAAATGTATTGTGCTCCCCCCCCCCCCCCAGTTTCAAGTCCAAGTTCTGCTTTATTTGTCCATTACAGTCAAATGCTTGGTTCTGTGTATGAGCCTCCTGAGATTGTGCTTCATAGAGTAAAAAAAGTTAAAAGAATAAAGACCATACAATATACAGCTAAATTATGGATTTAGTTATCTTGTCAAATATATACCGCCTGGACTTCCCTGACTCACTCTCTCTGACTCTTGCCTTTAGCTTGTTGACGTGTTATTTTGTTTCCTTGTCTATCCGTTGGTTGTTCTTATTTTCTGTTTATTCTATACTTTTGTTTGTTCTTATAGCTATGTGAAGCACTTTGGTTGACAAGTGGCATGTCTACATGTGCTATATAAATCAATTTGATTGATTGATTGATTGATTGATTGATTGATTGATTGATTGACAGCATATGGCATATATTTCTCTCTCTCTCTCTCTCTCTCTCTCTCTCTCTCTCTCATACTGTTTAAATGGACATCTGGACACACTCAAAGCAGAGTTTGTACTGAACTTGTAAAATCTGCTTTTATCTTCTGTGCTCGATCCTGACACAGTAGAACATCATACAACAAACTCTAAAGGCTCAATACTTTGGTCTTATTTGCTCAGTTTAAATCCTTGATCATTTACATTTAGTCATTTAGCTGCTGAACGCTTTTATCCAAAGCGACTTACAAGTTCTGTACCACAAGTCATCAGCAAGGAAGGGCACAACTCTATCAGCTGAGTAACAAGGTTCATCAAAGTGTTGAGTGCTACAGTGTAGGTTAGTTATAGGGTTAGATAAAAAAAAAATATATATATATATATTCTTGATCACCAACCACGATTCCACCATAATCTGCAGTTGATTTAATTGATTGTACAAACTCTATTATGATTATTACACTTATTGTATATTGTGTATTGTTTATTGTATAATATTATATGTGTCGTGTATTTATTATTCTGGTTGTTGTATGCTCGTTGTAATTGAAAACGAGGGCTTGAGTTTAAATAAAGATGCAATGCATGAATGAATGAATGAATGAATGAATGAACGAATGAATGAATGAATGAATGAATGAATGAATGAATGAATGAATGCATGAATGAATGAATGAATGCATGAATGCATGAATGAATATAGACCTCAGCAATTCAGTGTCTCGCCGCGACCATTCCCAGTCTTGGCTTCCTGCCTGCCTGCCTGCCTGCCTGCCTGGCGCGTGTAAGGTGAGCTCTCGAGTCTAGTTATCGACCATACCATGTTATGATAACCCCCCCCCCCCTCCCACGCCCCCCCCCCTCCCCTTCTTCAACGCCCTCTTTGGTTGAATCCAAAACAGAACATCATGGCGATTGATGGTAAGTAGGCCAATAATGCGCCGCCTCCTCTTCGTATAATTGTGACTGAGAAACCGTAAATAATACTGTCATGTTATTGTGTCGCTACTATACATCAGAAGAAACACGTGCGAATGGATGCTTTTTTTAGACAAACAGACACAGACAGTGTCGCGGCGATATGTTGTTGTTGCCTGCTTTGACAGCAATATATATCTCGAAAAAGTTCCAGCGATATAAAACGGTCTCGCTATAATAGATGGGAGTGAACGAACGCACAATGTGGGATGTTGTTACTGGACTCTGTGTGGTTCTGTGGTGGTGCTGAACGGACAGCTCCCGCTTCCGAACGCCGCCTGCACGGTGGTGCTGAACGGACAGCTCCGCGGTTCTGCACGGCTGTCTGGAACGAGAGCCTGGACGCGTGTCTGTTGTTGTTGTTGTTGTTGTTGTTGTGGGCAATTACACTTGTGAGAGATGACTGTTTATTGAGGTGAATTCAG
>NC_140167.1:4135892-4143605 GCF_963971535.1 Notolepis coatsorum | reverse complement strand
GGGTGACTAGCTGGCCTTGATATCAGAGACCTGATTGGGAATTTGGCCAAGAATTTGCGACATTACAAATTCAAGGGTTGTCTTTTCCTCTCTGATTTCTAGCTTTAGGAGAAGGAGATTATTTTATTGTCTATGTGCACAAGGCAATTCAAATTTGTCTTTTTGCATATCCCTCCTACTGTAGTTACACACACACAGTCCTCATATCCCTCCTAGTTACACACAGTCCTCATATCCCTCCTAGTTACACACAGTCCTCATATCCCTCCTAGTTACACACAGTCCTCATATCCCTCCTAGTTACACACAGTCCTTATATCCCTCCTAGTTACACATACACACAATAATAATAATAATAATAATAATAATAATAATAATAATAATAATAATAATAATAATAATAATAATAAATAATAATAATAATAATAATAATAACTCGCCTTTCAGAAGACCCAAGGTCACTTTACATAGGGGAAACAAACATAGTGGACAGACACAACATACAAAGTGAGAAATTAGGTGTTAAGGCCAAGTTGAAGAGGTGGGTTTGAATGAGTCCAGAATTGGGGCGTTGCGGAGTTCTGCGGGGAGGGAGTTCCAGAGGGTGGGAGCTGCCACACTGAAAGCTCTGTCCCCAAAGGTCCGCAGTCTGGTTCGGGGAATGGAGAGCTGACCAGTGTCTGTGGAATCGCAAGGACCGTGACTGAGTGTAGGGGGTGGAGGAGGTCAGTGAGGTACCTGAGGTGCCAGAGCGTGGAGGGATTTGTAAGTGAGCAGTCCTCATATCCCTCCTAGTTATATACACACAATCATCATATCCCTCCTAGTTATATACACACAGTCCTCATATCCCTTCCTAGTTACACACAGTCCTCATATCCCTCCTAGTTATATACACACAGTCCTCATATCCCTCCTAGTTACACACAGTCCTCATATCCCTCCTAGTTATATACACAGTCCTCATATCCCTCCTAGTTACACACCACACACACACACACACACACACACACACACACACACACACACACACACACACACACACACACACACACACACACACACACACACACACACACACACACACACACACACACACACACACACAGTCCTCATATCCCTCCTAGTTACACACACACACAGTCCTCATATCCCTCCTAGTTACACACAGTCCTCATATCCCTCCTAGTTACACACACACAGTCCTCATATCCTCCTAGTTACACACACACACAGTCCTCATATCCCTCCTAGTTACATACACACAGTCCTCATATCCCTCCTAGTTACACACACACACACAGTCCTCATATCCCTCCTAGTTTACACACACACACACACAGTCCTCATATCCCTCCTAGTTACACACAGTCCTCATATCCCTCCTAGTTACACTCAGTCCTCATATCCCTCCTAGTTACACAACAGTCCTCATATCCCTCCTAGTTACACACAGTCCTCATATCCCTCCTATTACACACAGTCCTCATATCCTCCTAGTTACACACAGTCCTCATATCCCTCCTAGTTACACACAGTCCTCATATCCCTCCTAGTTATATACACACAGTCCTCATATCCCTCCTAGTTACACACAGTCCTCATATCCCTCCTAGTTACACACACACACACAGTCCTCATATCCCTCCTAGTTACACACACACACACTGTCCTCATATCCCTCCTAGTTACACACACACACACAGTCCTCATATCCCTCCTAGTTACACACACACACAGACTCCCGCACATATGCATTTCACCAGAGAGGTCAGTGTCACCTGCAGTGCAGTGCCCCTGGAGCAGTTTTTGTGCTCAGTGCCTTGCTCAAGGGCACTAGGCGGGATGGTGGGCAGTGTAGATGTAAAACCAGCCACCCTTCAGTCACCAGCTCACAGCAATAGTGCAATTTTCTTTTTATACCCCCCCTGTTTATGTCTATTATGTCTCACTCTTGTCTTTATTATTTTAATACTGTATTTTAGGACTGTTGTTATGATCTAGGACTGTGTGCCTGTCAGCACCAAGGGGGGGCTGCATAAAAAATTTCGTTGTACCATTCTTGTGACAATGACAATAGAGATCATTCATTCATTCGAATACACCCTCCTGACATTGGCTGGGATTGAACCAGTGACCTTTCGGTTACCGGCCGGCCTTTTTACCTCTAGGCCATCCTGCCTCCGAATTGAAAGATCTGTCAATATCGCCTGATTCTATAAGAGTCAAGTCAAATCAAATCAAATGTATCTGTAAGGCCCGACAACACAACGTAATGTCCCTGTGGGGCCGGACACGTCTTCTTTAAACAAGTCGAGAAGAAACATCACAATAAATCAAGGACAAAACATAAAACACCATGAAATCCAAAGTAAAATAATGAATGCAACACTCCCAGACATACCCACGCGAAGGTAAGGAAAAACTCACTAACACCTAGCAATAGGAAAAAAGCACCACAGGCAATGTGGAGGGAAGAAACCATAGAAACCTTAGTTCAAGGGGGGATCTCCCTTCTAAGATGTCGGTGATAGTAGGTTGGCTATAAAACAGGCAAAACAGTTGGTAAGTATGTGCATATACGTGTAATGAAACACAAATATGTACATGCAATAGCAACTGGGGTAGGCCTACATAAGAACATTTTGAAAGATTGAAAATAGGAAAGAGCTTCAATATGCAATATCTACCCAGTACGTGACTGAACGATTCACATGACTTGTTTCATTCTGATGATCTTACCCTGAAGGATTCTAACTCTGGTAGGCCGGTGTATTACATTCACATTTACATTTAGTCATTTAGCTGAACGCTTTTATCCAAAGGGACTTACATCTTCCGTACGTCAAGTCAGCAGGAAGGGTACAACTCTTTCAGCTGAGTAACAATGTTCATCAAAGTGTTGAAACTGGAGTGCTGCAGTGTTGAGTCCATAGTAGTAGAGGCATATTAGTATATTAGGAAGAGTGCATGATAGTAGAAGACAGTAAGAAGGTTTTTTTTCCTCTCATTTCAGATATTGATTGAAGAAGTGTGTTTTTAGCTGACGGCGAAAAAATATTTGACATAGGTTTCAGCTGTCCTGACTGTATTAACCCTTTCACGACTACCACACGTGACTACAGAAGGTTAACCTTTCACTACCACACACTACAGATGGTCTGTAGTGTGGTAGTGAAAGGGTTAACCTTCTGTAGTGTGGTTGTGAAAGTGTTAACCCTTTGTCGTGTGGCAGTGAAAGGGTTAACCTTCTGTATTGTCGTAGATGTTAACCATTTGGTAGTGTGGTAGTGAAAGGGTTAAAAGCCATTTTACCATGCACATAACCCCCCCCCCCCCCCCCCCCCCTAGCCCGTATAAGTCATGCCACACCTAATGTGTGTGTGTGCCCTGGTTACTCCGGTTACCCACTCTAAGAGACGGGATGCAGCTAAATAAGTCATAAGTCAGTCTGCAAAATCTTTGAACCTCAAATACCATTTGTGTCTCTCGTGCGAAACACGTGAAGTCGGAATCAAATATTCATGGGGCACCGTGTCTCGACAAGGGTGCACCTTTTTTTTTTTAATATATATTTTTTGTATGTGTCTATTCATTCTGTTTAAAGTACCAATGGGGGTTTTCTTCACAGTTGCAGATAAAGATTAGGCTACACAAATATTATAGTATTAAAACTGATATAACTGAGTTATATTCATTAAAGAAAGTTGATTTAATAATAAAAAAAAATACTAATTTAATCGGATTAATCACTTTATTCAAATTGAGGATTTAGTTTGAGGATATTTATTTAAAAAAAAACATAAAACATTTAACAACAAAATAAAATAAAAAAATAAATTTAACGAAGGTTCGAACGTCCGTTCGAAAAACCCTGACGAAGTTCGAAGCCCAAAAACAGGCTTCAGGGAATGTTGTGAGAGAGAGACCAGAAGCTGTAGTGAGAGAGAGAGAGAGAGAGAGAGAGAGAGAGAGACCAGAGGCTGTAGTGAGAGAGAGAGAGAGACCAGAAGCTGTAGTGAGAGAGAGAGAGACCAGAAGCTGTAGTGAGAGAGAGAGAGAGAGACCAGAAGCTGTAGTGAGAGAGAGAGAGAGACCAGAAGCTGTAGTGAGAGAGAGAGAGACCAGAAGCTGTAGTGTGAGAGAGAGAGAGACCAGAAGCTGTAGTGTGAGAGAGAGAGAGAGACTGCTGAGAGAGAGAGAGATAGAGAGAGAGAGACCAGAGGCTGTTGAGAGAGAGAGAGAGAGAGAGAGAGACCAGAGGCTGTTGAGAGAGAGAGAGAGAGAGACCAGAGGCTGTTCAGAGAGAGAGAGAGAGAGAGAGAGAGAGAGAGAGAGAGAGAGAGAGAGAGAGAGAGAGAGAGAGAGAGAGAGAGAGAGAGAGAGAGAGAGAGAGACCAAGGCACGGCCGTCACTCACAGCGTTCCAGAGTCAGTGATGTCATCGCCAGCGGAACGATATATGTTTAGACCTCTACTGGCTACATACTGTACGCTTTTTCCATTTCAAAATACAATAACAGTTTTCGTCCTAGGAGGCTGAAATTTGCCATGGAGGTCGTGTGTGTGTGTGTGTGTGTGTGTGTGTGTGTGTGTGTGTGTGTGTGTGTGTGTGTGTGTGTGTGTGTGTGTGTGTGTGTGTGTGTGTGTGTGTGTGTGTGTGTGTGTGTGTGTGTGTGTGTGTGTGTGTGTGTGTGTGTGTGTGTGTGTGTGTGTGTGTGTGTGTGTGTGTGTGTGTGTGTGTGTGTGTGTGTGTGTGTGTGTGTGTGTGTGTGTGTGATCTCTGTTTATCAAGCCGTCTGCATCACTACCCTCCTCTACAGCTGTGAATCCTGGGTAACGTACAGCCGCCACATCAGGGCCCTATAGAGCAGTTCCACACACGCTGCCTTCAGCGCATCCTGGGAATCACCTGTCTCATATATGGAAGTACATTTTTTTACATTTACATTTTACATTTAGTACTCTCAAAGGAGTATTGAGGCAACCATCACCCAACACCAGCTACGATGGCTGGGCCATGTAGTAAGGGTACCCCTCAAACCAATAAGGCTGTCCCCGAAGCCTGTTTTTGGGATTCAAACTTTGTCGGACGTTCAAACTTTCGTTTTTTTTTTATCCACTTTTTCTCCTCTTTTTCTATTTTTCTCCCATCCCAATTCACTGTGCCAATTCTTCCCTCCCCTGTATTGAACGTTGCTCGCATATGCCCCCCACTGGCTGGTTGTAGGGAGGATAGAAGCCTTGCATCACGTGTCCCCTCCGATACACGAGGAGGCAGCCTGTCACATCTTTTCACCTGCCAGCGCGGACTCTCATTCGGCGAGGAGTAACACTACCCCCCGCCATTTCCTGTCCCCAACCAACATTTTTATTTTTTTTTTATATATAATTTGAATAAAGTGATTCATCTGAAAAAAATATTTTATGAATTAAATCAACTTTCCAGCCCCAGACCCAGCCCAAAGCCCCATCCCAACTGAATCAACTTTCTTTAATGAATATAACTCATCAGTTTCTTTTAATACTATAATATTAGTGTAGCCTAATCTTTATCTGCAACTGTGAAGAAAAACCCCATTGGTTTAAACAGAATGAATAGAAAAAAATAAAAAAAATACAAAATAATTATTAAAAATAAAAAATTTGAATGTTGATTTAGAATTTGAACGCCAACGTAACGAACGAACGTTCGAACGTTTGGGCTCAGCCCTAATGGCCAACCACATCAAGGTCGACGCTCTGCTGGAGGGCAGAAGACGCGCTTTAAAGACCAGCTGAAGACCACGTTGAGGAGGTGCGGAATCGGACCTGAGGCCCTGGAGGCTGCTGCTGCTGCTGACCTGGAAGGGACCCGTGTGATGGAGGAGGAGAGGACGGCCAGGAGACAGGAGAGGAGACTCAGGAGGAGAGGAGACAGGAGAGGAGACTCAGGAGGAGAGGAGACAAGACAGGAGAGGAGACTCAGGAGGAGAGGAGACAGGAGACAGGAGAGGAGACTCAGGAGGAATACACCTGCAGCTCCTGTTACCACAACATTCACATTATCCTACCTGCAATTGATAGGACTATCAAAGGACTAGGGGTGTAACGGTACACAAAAACCACGGTTCGGTACGTACCTCGGTTTTGAAGTCACGGTTCGGTACAGTGGGTTTTCGGTACGGTGGGGGACATTTTGGCTTTCCATGTTCCACTCAGGGGTGGTGTAGTGTGCAGTAACTAATTGTACTTGTAGGATTGTCAACGAATATTCTATATTGAAATTAATAATCGACTTGTAAAAATAAATAATAATAATAATAATTATTATTATATTAGATTGTGAAAAAAACAGCCCCCGGTGGGCGGTCGTTAGTGGTTAACATACCGTTGTATTCGTTCGGTACACTACACAGCCGTTCGGTACGGTACGGCACACACTGAAACGGTTCGGTTCGGATACGTGCACCTTTGCGCCCCTACAAAGGACTCATCGTTAGAAGTGGACGTCATCATCGGACTTTGTGTGTGTGTGTGTGTGTGTGTGTGTGTGTGTGTGTGTGTGTGTGTGTGTGTGTGTGTGTGTGTGTGTGTGTGTGTGTGTGTGTGTGTGTGTGTGTGTGTGTGTGTGTGTGTGTGTGTGTGTGTGTGTGTGTGTGTGTGTGTGTGGCGTGCGTGCGTGCGTGCGTGCGTGCGTGGATTTGCACTTGTTTCACAACATGGATACATAGAGGAGAATACAAGTGAGTTGTTTTCCAGAGAAGTCATGACAAAGAACCATTGACCTACATTAGCATCACCAACCAATGCTAATCATCTCCTCTTACAATAGGACTGAAATGATTCCCAATTTATGATAATCTTCTTAAAAACAGGGCTGCAACTAACGACTATTTTGATAGAGGCTGCTAGAATGAGAACAGGACTGAAACAGAGGTATAGAGGCTGCTAGAATGAGAACAGGACTGAAACAGAGGTCTAGAGGCTGCTAGAATGAGAACAGGACTGAAACAGAGAGGTATAGAGGCTGCTAGAATGAGAACAGGACTGAAACAGAGAGGTATAGAGGCTGCTAGAATGAGAACAGGACTGAAACAGAGGTCTAGAGGCTGCTAGAATGAGAACAGGACTGAAACAGAGATGTATAGAGGCTGCTAGAATGAGAACAGGACTGAAACAGAGAGGTATAGAGGCTGCTAGAATGAGAACAGGACTGAAACAGAGGGGTATAGAGGCTGCTAGAATGAGAACAGGACTGAAACAGAGAGGTATAGAGGCTGCTAGAATGAGAACAGGACTGAAACAGATGGGTATAGAGGCTGCTAGAATGAGAACAGGACTGAAACAGAGGTATAGAGGCTGATAGAATGAGAACAGGACTGAAACAGAGAGGTATAGAGGCTGCTAGAATGAGAACAGGACTGAAACAGAGAGGTATAGAGGCTGCTAGAATGAGAACAGGGCTGAAACAGAGGGGTATAGAGGCTGCTAGAATGAGAACAGGACTGAAACAGAGGGGTATAGAGGCTGCTAGAATGAGAACAGGACTGAAACAGAGAGGTATAGAGGCTGTTAGAATGACAACAGGACTGAAACAGAGGTGTAGAGGCTGCTAGAATGAGAACAGGACTGAAACAGAGGTATAGAGGCTGCTAGAATGAGAACAGGACTGAAACAGAGAGGTATAGAGGCTGCTAGAATGAGAACCGGACTGAAACAGAGAGGTATAGAG
>NC_140167.1:4120892-4130892 GCF_963971535.1 Notolepis coatsorum | reverse complement strand
CAGGTAGGAGGCGGAGGCAATTTAGTCCCCAGTGTTTTCCCCGGAGGTTGTCTGGTATCACTCTTAGAAACTGGGCACCATCGGTGTGATTACAATTTTGTGAAAGAGCGTTCCTCTCCCTCTAAACCAGCTTCCTCCTCTCCCTCCTCACCAGCCTCCTCCTTTGTAGTGTGGTAGTGAAAGGTTTAACCTTCTGTAGTGTGGAAGTGAAAGGTTAACAGTCTGTAGTGTGGTAGTGAAAGGGTTAACCGTCTGTAGTGTTGTAGTGAAAGGTTAACAGTCTGTAGTGTGGTAGTGAAAGGGTTAACCTTCTGTAGTGTGGTAGTGAAAGGTTTAACCGTCTGTAGTGTGGTAGTGAAAGGTTAACCGTCTGTAGTGTGGTAGTGAAAGGTTAACCTTCTGTAGTGTGGTAGTGAAAGGTGAACCTTCTGTAGTGTGGTAGTGAAAGGGTTAACCTTCTGTAGTGTGGTAGTGAAAGGTTTAACATTCTGTAGTGTGGTAGTGAAAGGTTAACCTTCTCTAGTGTGGTAGTGAAAGGTTAACCTTCTGTAGTGTGGTAGTGAAAGGTTAACCGTCTGTAGTGCGGTAGTTAAAGAGGAATACAACATTTTGGCTCATTTGATCATCAGAACGTGATTCGGCTACTAATAAGTCTGTGTCTGGACCAGTGGTGTCTGGTAACGCATTACAGTAACGAGTAGTGTAACAGTTTCAGTAATAATGTTACAGTTACGGCATCAAAAAACAACTCTATTACTCCGTTACTCTGACTGTGCCGAGACCAAAGATGACAAGAACATTGTAGTTGTGTAATCCATTCAAACGGGGCTCAAGGCATACAGTAGGTGCAAGGCTGAGATGATGTGCCATTTGGAAGAATCGATAAATCGGGACAAAATCTTCGATAAATATCGATATTTTTATTAGTATTTTTTTTTTATTAGTATTTTTTTTTTATTATTATTATTTAAGCAACACATTTATGTTTATTTTGCAGCAATTCTTTGTCGTTGCCGCCATCCTTGGTGTTACAGATTTCCCCGTTCAAAACGACCACAGTGATCCTTCTCATGTTACAGTCTGGTCTCTGGATGTGATGGAGGAGTGCGCTGCATGTTGAATGCACAGTGCAGAGTTGCAATTCAACTGAATTGACATGAAATGGGGATGTTTTAACTAAAACATGCCACAAGACCTAGTATTTTAGTATAGTATATAAACTATAAAGTATAAAAAATGCACATAGTTATCGATAATTATCGATACATCAATAAGTGGTCTCAGCCTTACATAGGTGCTCATTGACAAGTCAGGACTCTCTCTCTAAACTAAGGGATGAAACTCTCTCTAAAGGGATGAAACTCTCTAAAGGGATGAAACTCTCTCTAAAGGGATGATGAAACTCTCTCTAAAGGGATGAAGAAACTCTCTCTAAAGGGATGAAACTCTCTCTAAAGGGATGAAGAAACTCTCTCTAAAGGGATGAAACTCTCTAAAGGGATGAAACTCTCTCTAAAGGGATGAAACTCTCTCTAAAGGGATGAAACTCTCTCTAAAGGGATGAAACTCTCTCTAAAGGATGAAACTCTCTCTAAAGGGATGAAACTCTCTCTAAAGGGATGAAACTCTCTCTAAAGGGATGAAACTCTCTCTAAAGGGATGATGAAACTCTCTCTAAAGGGATGAAACTCTCTCTAAAGGGATGAAACTCTCTCTAAAGGGATGCAACTCTCTCTAAAGGGATGAAACTCTCTCTAAAGGGATGCAACTATCTCTAAAGGGATGAAACTCTCTCTAAAGGGATGAAACTCTCTCTAAAGGGATGAAACTCTCTCTAAAGGGATGCAACTCTCTCTAAAGGGATGAAACTCTCTCTAAAGGGATGCAACTCTCTCTAAAGGGATGAAACTCTCTCTAAAGGGATGAAACTCTCTCTAAAGGGATGAAACTCTCTCTAAAGGGATGCAACTCTCTCTAAAGGGATGAAACTCTCTCTAAAGGGATGAAACTCTCTCTAAAGGGATGATGAAACTCTCTCTAAAGGGATGAAACTCTCTCTAAAGGGATGAAACTCTCTCTAAAGGGATGAAACTCTCTAAAGGGATGAAACTCTCTCTAAAGGGATGAAACTCTCTCTAAAGGGATGAAGAAACTCTCTCTAAAGGGATGAAACTCTCTAAAGGGATGAAACTCTCTCTAAAGGGATGAAACTCTCTCTAAAGGGATGAAACTCTCTCTAAAGGGATGAAACTCTAAAGGGATGAAACTCTCTCTAAAGGGATGAAACTCTCTCTAAAGGGATGAAACTCTCTCTAAAGGATGAAACTCTCTCTAAAGGGATGAAACTCTCTCTAAAGGGATGAAACTCTCTCTAAAGGGATGAAACTCTCTCTAAAGGGATGATGAAACTCTCTCTAAAGGGATGAAACTCTCTCTAAAGGGATGAAACTCTCTCTAAAAGGATGCAACTCTCTCTAAAGGGATGAAACTCTCTCTAAAGGGATGCAACTATCTCTAAAGGGATGAAACTCTCTCTAAAGGGATGAAACTCTCTCTAAAGGGATGAAACTCTCTCTAAAGGGATGCAACTCTCTCTAAAGGGATGAAACTCTCTCTAAAGGGATGCAACTCTCTCTAAAGGGATGAAACTCTCTCTAAAGGGATGAAACTCTCTCTAAAGGGATGAAACTCTCTCTAAAGGGATGCAACTCTCTCTAAAGGGATGAAACTCTCTCTAAAGGGATGAAACTCTCTCTAAAGGGATGATGAAACTCTCTCTAAAGGGATGAAACTCTCTCTAAAGGGATGAAACTCTCTCTAAAGGGATGAAACTCTCTAAAGGGACTCTCTCTAAAGGGATGAAACTCTCTCTAAAGGGATGAAACTCTCTCTAAAGCGATGAAACTCTCTCTAAAGGGATGAAACTCTCTAAAGGGATGATGAAACTCTCTCTAAAGGGATGATGAAACTCTCTCTAAAGGGATGATGAAACTCTCTCTAAAGGGAGGAAACTCTCTCTAAAGGGATGGAGCTGACACATCTTCTTCACTCCAATGTATAATAATAATAATAATAATAATAATAATAATAATAATAATAATAATAATAATAATAATAATAATAATAATAATAATAATAATAATAATAATTACTTGCATTTATATAGCACTTTTCTAGACACTAAAATCGCTTTAACAATGTAGGGTGGAAATTGCCTCCTTCACCACCACTGGTAGCACCCAACCTTGGGCTACGCAGGCTCAATGGCTGCCATAAACTGGCACCCGGCGCACATCACACTACACACTGACTACCATACACTGGCACCAGGTACACATCACACTACACAATGACTACCATACACTGGCACCAGGTACACATCACACTACACAATGGCTGAATGGCTCAGGAGACAGACAGGGATTGATATCAGCCAATTAAGGGGGGAGGGATGATTAGGTGGCCTTGATGTCAGAGACCTGATTGGGAATTTGGCCAGGAACGTCGGGGGAACCCCCTACTCTTTTTACGATAGGCATCCTGGGTTCTTTAATGACAGAATTCAGTCAGGACCTCGGTTTAGCGCTTAGAATCCTCGACTCTACCGGTACAATTAAAGTAAATTCCCAGGACAGCCATATATATGCCTGTTGGTACTATTCCCTCCCTTGTGCGAAAGAACACCCCACGAGGGCAGCTTTGCAGGGCGCCGGGCCCAGGAGGGACCTCAGGGGCCAATTATAGGGGAATTATGGTCCCAAGTTAGAGGTAGGATCCGTGTAGAAACAGCTCTGGTCCCAGGAGGACGCTTTCAACACTGACCCATCCATCACACGGTGTTTGAGAACCAACGCCGTCCAGAAGGAGCTCGAAAAAAGAACGTAGGTCATCCAAGGACAGATTGGGGGGGTAGGCTACAGGCCGACCAGAGAGGTGTGGGGGGGGGGGGGGGGGGGTCAGGGGTCAGGGGTCAGGAACATAACCGGTTTGACGAGATGACTTGACTTTAGGGATGCTCAATATTGGCTTTTTTACCGATACCTATATACCGATATTGTCCAACTCTTAATTTCCGATACCGATATCAACCGATATCAACCGATACCGATATATGCAGGTTTCCCCCCCAAAAAATTGAATAATTTCAGGTAATTAACATTACATATCTCTTGTTGTGGAATTAACACAACATTATGCATACTTTTGATAATAAATAAAATCAGAATTTGTTCTTACTTGCTTGCCTGGGTAAATAAAGGTTCTAGAAATGTATTTTTTTTTCTTTTTTGAAAACTGATACCGATATTTTCCGATATCACATTTTAATGCCGATATCGGCCGATAATATCGGACATCCCTACTTGACTTGTAACCCCGGTCAACTAATTGTAACGCGCATTACAATTGAAATATTTAAACATGAATAGAGAGAGAGAGAGAGAGAGAGAGAGAGAGAGAGAGAGAGAGAGAGAGAGAGAGAGAGAGAGAGAGAGAGAGGGAGAGAGAGGGGGAGAGAGAGGGGGGAGAGAGGGGGGGAGAGAGAGAGGGTAGAGAGGGGGAGAGAGGGAGGGGGAGAGAGAGGAGGGGAGAGAGAGGGAGGGGAGGAGAGAGAGAGAGGGAGCAGTAAGAAAGAGAGAGAGAGGCATTAATGAAAAGAGAGAGAGGAGAGGGAGGGAGAGAGAGGGAGGGAGAGAGAGGGGTCATTAATGAAGAGAGAGAGAGAGAGAGAGAGAGAGAGAGTCATTAATGAAAATATAGGCAAGACACTGAACCTGATTAAACGGTTAGAGTTCAAATAGGCAAATAGAGAGAGAGAGAGAGAGAGAGAGAGAGAGAGAGAGAGAGAGGAGAGAGAGGGGAGGAGGGAGAGAGAGAGAGTAAGATGAGGAGAATCACACAGCAGTGCACATTATGAAAAGCATAAGTGTCACGCGGTTATTTAGTGTGACGCCCTTCCCTTTTCATCGTCGGGAAGCATTTCACGTTCTACCGAGTACACTTCACGTTGTGTACACCATTGTAATGGAAACATGGCGTGCCTTCTATACACATTAATTCGTGTGTGGAGTTAGTGATGTGGGCGTAGCCCGTGTGTATGTGTGTGTTTACCCGTTGAGCGGGGAAATTAGATCCGATCACAAGTAGGGATGTCCGATATTATCGGCCTACCGATATTATCGGCCGATATCTGCATTAAAATGTGATATCGGAAAATATCGGTATCGGTTTTCAAAAAAATTAAAATCTTTTTTTTTTACTTTTTTTTTTTTTTTTTTTAGATTTCTATAACCTTTATTTACCCAGGCAAGCAAGTAAAAACAAATTCTGATTTTATTTATTGTCAAAAGTATGCATAATGTTGTGTTAATTCCACAACAAGAGATATGTAATGTTAATTACCTGAAATTATTCCATTTGTTGGGGGGGGAAACCCTGCATATATCGGTATCGGTTGATATCGGTTGATATCGGTATCGGAAATTAAGAGTTGGACAATATCGGTATATCGGTATCGGTAAAAAAGCCAATATCGAGCATCTCTAATCACAAGTGATCCCTTGAGACGCACGTGGAGGCGTTTTTGATGCCAGGTGTGTGAACTGATTTGTGAGATTTTTTTTAACAAGTATAAAAAACAAAAATATATCTGTTCATTTGACATATATATATATTAGTGCTGTCAGTGATAACAGTAGTAGACAGTGGCTCAGGAGGTAGAGCAGTCGTCTGGTAATCAGAAGGTTCCCGGTTTGATTCCCCCCCCCCCCCCCCCCCCCCTGGGCAGCGTGTCGAAGTGTCCTTCAGCAAGATACTTAACCCCTAATTGCAGGTTGGCACCTTGCATGGTTTGCTTTCGCTGTCGGTGAGTGAATGACCGTCAAATGTGAGCGAACAAATTGTAAAGCGCTATATAAATGCACCATTTACCATTTTAGTAGTGAACAATAGTGAGTGGCAGGATTCAATCAGACAGTAGTAGTAGTGATGATGGTATACATGGTCCAAACCGTAGTAACACACTGCACCAGATTTGACTTACAGTAACACAGTTCTTCAGCAGGGCTGGTTAATGTAGAGCTCTTATGAGCTCTTTCTCTATGAGAAAGACTCATAAGAAGCTTCTATCCCCAGGCCATCAGGCTGCTCAACGAACAATAAACACTATGCAACAACCATCAAATGCACTCACAGCACACACATCCACACGCACACACTCACTTTAAACAAACAACACACTGCAGCACCCACTCTCCACACTTTAGAACACCTGCACACACTTTATATTTATTGATAAAGGATTTGCACTACAACTCGTACACCTTACTGTAAATTGTACCTAAATTGTACCTCATCCCATTTCTGCTTTGCACTATATAGTATTGTATATTAGTACACTGCATTGTATATTGTATATTATATGGTAACTCAGTTACGTCTATTCTGCATCGAACATTGTACATATGTCTATACTGAACACTGTGACCTCATTTTTTACTTCTAATTTACATGCTATACTATGTTATTTCGTACTTATCTTGTCTAGCACAGTCTCTGGAGCGAAACAGTAAGAAGCATTTTGTATAAAAGGATTCTGTACTTCTGTATGACAACTATTAAAGAAACTTGAGAAACTTGTGAGATGTGACTTAACACAGTTCTTCAGCAGGGCTGGTTAATGTAGAGCTCTTGTGAGAGTGTGACTTAACACAGTTCTTCAGCAGGGCTGGTTAATGTAGAGCTCTTGTGAGATGTGACTTAACACAGTTCTTCAGCAGGGCTGGTTCTATATCGTATTAGCTCCGCTCAGCGTCTACTGCACATATCTCACTCCAGTGACGTGCACTGAATAAAAACTCACAAATGCACCTTTACCTACCAACATCCGTCTGGCCACACCCCCATCCGCTACCTACATAAGCAGGGGTGTGGCCACACACTCATCTCCTTCTCAAAATTCACCACAAGAGAGTGCCTGTATACCAATCACTTGACGAGGGTTTAGTTGAAGAAAGGAAAACAGAAGAACAAGGAGATACGTTGACGTTATATCTTTATTTTCTCTCTCACTATTTTCGAGAAAATACGGCGATAATGTCTTCGTCACTGGGGTGTCTGGAAGATGATCATTCTGACCTCCACCGGCTTTTTCGTATTAGGGGCTCGCGTCGCTGATCTACTCCCCACCTGCAGTCCTCCTTGCTGCGGCTGGATAGGTATTGAACCTCCGGTTATACAGCTGGACTGTAGGAGGCACCGGCTGTTTGTGAGACATTGGTTGCCTCTGGGCTGGGTGAGTAATGTTTTGCTATGCGGGCGCCAGTTGTCTGCTAATGCTATGGGGGTTAGCTGACAATTTTACAAAGGCCGGCCCCAGATTGGGGTCTTCTGCTCGGCCTCTTAGGCGGCGGACGGAGGGTCCTGGTCTGACGCCCATAATGGTCAAACTAGTGGGCCGCGACCGAGATCTGGTTTGAACCCGGGGTTCTCTGGACGAGCGGATGCTTATCTGTCCCGTGAAGGCCCCATCTTTCACATGAAACACTCTGTGTGCAGCACAATCTATTCCTCGCCCTGTTTGGATAAAAGGGGACGGACTGATGTTCACTTACATGAACGATGACAAGCAGTCAATATTACGAGGCAGTTATTGACTTACATGATGAACGATACAAAATACAACAAGATACAAGATACAAGATTCCTTTATTGCCACACAACCAGGTTGGTGGTATTTGTGATAGGTACAGAGTGTATAAGCCTTAAGGTCCCCCTATAGGGGGACCCTGCTTTTCTTTATCATAAATCGATCAATAGAGACCGTATTAGATCCCCAATTATCATATCATGGGGTATCATTGGAAAGCCACACTCATTGGCTACAACCCTGTGCAAAGATCTTCGAGATCGCCAAATGATTGACGGAGCTAGAGCCCCGGGAGTCGGGGGTGGTAATGTGTACTTTTGCGTACTTTGGGGCACGCCTCACATATCGGCATGTAACTCGAGAACCGCTGAACGGATTCTGTCACCTGAAAGGGCAATCGACAGGCAACAAATAGGGCTTTCATTTTATCTATATATTGTATTAAAATAAATGCACACCCGAGGCACTAGAGGTTGGCAAATAATCGTCCACATGTGGGCACTTGGATGTTAAGAGGTTATTGTTTTTAAATATATTTCTTTTGTAGCCAAGAGTAAAGACCATAACCCTATCAAAAACAGTAGTCAAAGTGTATATTTTCATTTTTACCGATGTTTTATACGATTTATCGGAAATAAGAATTTATCGGAAAATGCTAATTATTGTAAAAACCGCAAGGAAATGGATAAATCCAGATTCATCCCTGCCATTGGAAAGAGGAGCATTTTCCCTATCCATAAATGTATGAGGTCAAGTTCAAGGTCAAATATGAATTTATAATTAAAATCGATTATCATTAATTACTGTATCTACAAATCCTTCTGTTTAATCATCTTCCCTCTATTCATTTGCTTAGATTTTTTGTACACATGATCTCAATAAGGTGGTGAATGAGCTCAGTGAGCATTTTCTCCTACCCGTATACATTTTTGATCAAAGATGCAAAAATCATAAATCATTATTTATATTCTCCTTTTCTTCATTACAATTTACTCAGCCTAGTAACTAACAGACACAATATTTCTGACACTGGAAATACATACCCCCAGGTCCCTAGATGTTCCTAGATACCAAGAACATGCAAATTGACCAGTTATTTAGGCAGGTACCTTTAGGCGAAATATTCCTACAGCTTAACAGGTCCTACGGTACATAAAACTGGAACATAGATACATTTACCCCCCCTTCCCAGCAATGGATATTGGATACATAATACAGCACAACATGACACAATAAATACATAAATACAGCACAGCATGACACAGCACAACATAACACACGGAAGAGTCTTGTCCATCAGGTCAGGAGCTTGGTTAGTGTAAAGGGGGGGGGGGGGGGGGGGGCAAGGGAGTTCAGGGTCCGAATGGCGGTTGGGAAGAAGCTGTCCTTGATGCAGGTGGTTTTTGAGAGGATGGACTTGAAGCGCCTACCTGAGGGCAGGGGCTGAAACAGGGGGTGTGAGGGGTCTTTTGTAGGGATGCTCGATATTGGCTTTTTTACCGATACCGATATACCGATATTGTCCAACTCTTAATTTCCGATACCGATATCAACCGATATCAACCGATACCGATATATGCAGGGCCCCCCCCCCCCCCCCCCAAAACGGAATAATTTCAGGTAATTAACATTACATATATCTTGTTGTGGAATTAACACATTATGCATACTTTTGACAATAAATTAAATCTGAATTTGTTCTTACTTGCTTGCCTGGGTAAACCGATACTGATATTTTCCGATATCACATTATGCCAATATCGGCCGATAATATCGGACATCCCTAGTCTTTTGCAATTTTTCTGGTGCGGGTGGTTGTGCGGGAGGTGAAGATGGAGTCCAGGGAGGGAAGGTCACCGTCACACCCTATAATTCTGGAGGCCTTGTTTATGCGCTAAAGTTTTTGAATGGAGTGTTTTTGTGCAGAACCGTACCAGACTATGATTGATGAGGTGAGTATGCTTTGGATGATGTCAGTATAGAATTGGACCAGCAGGTGGCGTTTGACCCTGTAGCTGTACTTCCTCAGTTGCCGGAGGAAGTAAAGGCGCTGCTGGGCCTTTTCGCGTGATGTTGGTGTCCCATTTTAAGTTATTGTTGATGTGGGTGCTGAGGAATTTGAGTGAGTCCGTCAGGGTTATGGATCGGTCAGTGATTGATAGTGGGAGTTTGTGCGTTTTTTTTGGCAGATCTGAAATCGATGGCTATGTCTGTGGTTTTGGACGTGTTGAGCAGGAGGTTGTTGAGCAGGAGGTTGTTGATGGAGCAGCCTCTGGCCGCTCTGTCCACCTCTCGCCGGTATGAGGTCTCATCTGCATATTTGAACATTTGTACTGAGCTGTAAAGTAAAATAGT
>NC_140167.1:4103392-4115892 GCF_963971535.1 Notolepis coatsorum | reverse complement strand
ACCCTATCTACTAGTGTTGTTTTGGAAGCATTGCAATCCATTGATATACCAGGAAATCAACTGGAGAGGATAAACCGGCTGCATTTATATATCTCTTTTATCCAAAGCGCTTTACAATTTGTTCCTCACATTTTACCCATTCACTCACACATTCACACACCGACGGCGGAGACAACCGTGCTGCAAGGTGCCGACCTGCTCATCGGGAGCAATTTAGGGGTTAAGTGTCTTGCTCAAGGACACTTCGACGCGCTGTGAAATATTGGTAAATAATATATAGAAAATTATTTCCCAACGTTATTCATGCACTAAGAGGATTTGCAAACAAAACACTGACACTATCTTATCTTACCTTATCTTTCATACTATAACCTTTATCATGTTTTGTAACAGATTACAGAAATTCAAGAAGCCTATTGGAACGTGAGGTTCTTCTGATATGATTTGATTAATATATCTGCATTATTTTATCCCACTTTATGCTTTGCTCTCGCTGCTTGTTTTACACTGATGTTATGTCTTATTTCTTACTGGTGATGTAAAGCACCTTGAACTGCAATCCCCTGTATGAAAGGTGCTATACAAATAAAGTAATTATTATTATTAGGGATGCTCGATATTGGCTTTTTTACTGATACCGATATACCGATATTGTCCAACTCTTAATTTCCGATACCGATATCAACCGATATCACATTTGAATGCCGATATCGGCCGATAATATCGGTAGGCCAATAATATCGGACATCATTTCTATAGAAATGTAAAAATTTAAATTAAAATCTTTTGAAAACCGATACCGATATTTTCCGATATCACATTTTAATGCCGATATCGGCCGATAATATCGGTAGGCCGATAATATCGGACATCCCTAATTATTATTATCTTATACCGTTAATTGCGTCCCTGACTGTGCAGTGCGCACACACATACAGATTTTGGTAAACAAGAAATCCATCTATTATACCAAATGCCCACGCAGGTGGCATCCAGGAGGCTGAAACCCTGCCCCGCGCTGCACTCTGATCCGGTTAATGATTGATGCTTTGGAAAAGGCTGGCAGGGAAGGAAGGCTGGCATGTAGACCAAGGCCTTCTCGGGTGCTGGTTTGACATGCAGACATTAAGTATACATGAGCAGACAACTGATTGTGCTGGTTATGTCACAGCAGGCCACCTGACTCTCTGCGGCCTGTCTTGACTGGTGTCCTAATGAAATTATTATTATTATTATTTTTTATTAACCTTTATTTACCCAGGGTAGGTTCTCTGAGCACGGATGCTCTTTTTCAGCGACGCCCTGCTTCACATTCACACACAGTTCCATTCACACCTGGGAGCCGCCCGGCCGCCTAAATATTAAAGGCAACCAACTTGTGTCTAGCCACGCCCAACTTGCGTCTAGCCACGCCCCCGCGGCGACGCGGCAGCAGCAGAGCGTAGCGGCAGAGCTGCGGAGCTCCGTCGCGGCAGCATTATGTAGCAGTAATCCCCCCTTTTTCACTATCCAGAACTAGCTCAACTGGCAGCGCTGCATTGCTGTGGATCCTCCGGTCTGTTGCTGGCAATTTATTTATTAATTAATTAATTAATTAAATTTTTATTTTTATTTTTTTTAACGTGCAATCTTTCGCCGTTAAGTTTAGGCATGTTAACTTTAAGCATTGTTTCGGAGTTGGTTAAGGTTAGGCATTGTTTCGGAGTTGATTATGGTTAGAAGGGTTAAGTTTAGGCGCTGTTAAGGAGCTGGTTAAGGTTAGAGTTTGTCTTAGAGCATGGCAATAGACAGCCTATTTCCACACTGCAGCTCTCTCGCGCTGCCGCGGTCACATGGGCGTAGTGGCCAATCAGAGAAACGCTAAACACAAGTTGGTTGCCGAAAATATTCACGCCGCCCGGCCAGTACCACCACAGTCTGACACCGTTGGCCACTGAGCAACTCCACTGGAGCAGTTGGGGGGGTTAAGTGCCTTGCTCAAGGGCACTTCAGCGGTTGGTGTTAAGGGGGATGGGAGAGAGTTATTCATTCACTTCCTGCCGGTCCGGGGGATCGAACCGGCGACCTTCCGGTCACAAACCCGCTTCTCTAACCTTTAGGGCGGCCATCTAATAAATAGAGTTTAGCTCCAAACTCTATGGTGGTTCTGTGTAGGAGTGTGTTTCAGGCTGTGTGACGGACAGGTGGCTCTGGGTGGGACTGTGTTTCAGGCTGTGTGACGGACAGGTGGGCTCTGGGTGGGACTGTGTTTCAGGCTGTGTGACGGACAGGTGGGCTCTGGGTGGGAGTGTGTTTCAGGCTGTGTGACGGACAGGTGGGCTCTGGGTGGGAGTGTGTTTCAGGCTGTGTGACGGACAGGTGGCTCTGGGTGGGACTGTGTTTCAGGCTGTGTGACGGACAGGTGGCTCTGGGTGGGAGTGTGTTTCAGGCTGTGTGACGGACAGGTGGGCTCTGGGTGGGACTGTGTTTCAGGCTGTGTGACGGACAGGTGGGCTCTGGGTGGGACTGTGTTTCAGGCTGTGTGACGGACAGGTGGGCTCTGGGTGGGACTGTGTTTCAGGCTGTGTGACGGACAGGTGGGCTCTGGGTGGGAGTGTGTTTCAGGCTGTGTGACGGACAGGTGGGCTCTGGGTGGGAGTGTGTTTCAGGCTGTGTGACGGACAGGTGGGCTCTGGGTGGGACTGTGTTTCAGGCTGTGTGACGGACAGGTGGCTCTGGGTGGGAGTGTGTTTCAGGCTGTGTGACGGACAGGTGGGCTCTGGGTGGGAGTGTGTTTCAGGCTGTGTGACGGACAGGTGGCTCTGGGGGACAGTGTTGGCTAAATGGCAGCATCTGACACTCAGCTTGCCTCTTACACACGAGCCCAGACGGCGATGTGTCCGTCAACCTGTCGAGCCTGTCCTGCCTTTGCCAAAGACGGTGTAGTCGTGTTTACACTTTAAGGAGGGGGAGGGGGCTAGCTTGGCACTGTTATCAGCTTATAAATCATGCCTTATATGCAGGGACACATCATTCAAGGACATTGTGATGTACAGTTACATTTACATTTAGTCATTTAGCTGAACGCTTTTATCCAAAGCGACTTACAAGTTCTGTACGACAAGTCATCAGGAAGGGCACAACTCTATCAGCTGAGTAACAATGTTCATCAAAGTGTTGAGTGCTACAGTGTAGGTTAGTTTATTAGGACAAGTGCATGACAGTAAGGTTAGTTAGGGTTGGATCATTTTTACTATTATTATAATTTCTTTGAGCATCCTGATGGCCTGGGGATAGAAGCTCCATGAGACCAGCGCAGAGTGGTTGGTGGTTAATAAGAGTCAGACACATACATTTCAGGGATATGCTACGACGTAGTATTGAAGTAATAAAAATAAAAAATCTTGATATCTTATCAGATTCTGTCTCTAGACGTTTCACATTTCAGTGCGTCTCTCGGTGAGGATTAGGTTTAGCCTCTAAATTACTCTGAGGCCGTACAGAGTTCACGGTTGAATGAGTGGGCCTGTAAATAAACGAGGGTGTGAGTAACACGAGTAGAGACCACTTTGTTCTCCTGTAACGTGGCACGTGTCGTGAGGACACCTTGTTTGTGGTGTTTTGTGTCGACTGTATTATTGTGTAACGGATGGTACCGCGAGGCGCAGTCACGAAGGCGTGGTAACTGTACATTGGATTATCGACAAAACCTTACTTGATTCCAAGAAGAGGGTCTCGTGTATTATTGGGTTAGGACATTTACTGTACATTGGAGGGGGTTGGGTTAGGACATTTACAGGGGCCAGTTTCGAATTGCAGTCTCCCGTAGGTGCTCTTTGAGAGTGGTTTTTAAAGTGGGTAGTGATTCACATTCCTTTACGGCTTTGGGTAGGGCGTTCCACATTGATGTGGCATAATTGCGGAACGTGTTTAGTCCCTTGTTTGAGCCGAATCTGGGTTTAACATGATTTGTGGAGCTCCCTCTGGCGTTGTGGTCGTGGTATTCACTGACCTTTGGGAAGTATTTTGAAGTATTTTCATTCATTCATTCATTCATTCATTCATTCATTCATTCATTCATTCATTCATTCATTCATTCATTCATTCATTCATTCATTCATACATGGGTACCTTAGTCGTGTAGTGTATCTTGTAGACCAGGCCCATTACAAGGGTGTGCACAGGTATCTCTATACGGATGTGTTGGTGCACACCCTAGTGTCATCCCAGGTGTATGTAATGGTGTATGTATCCAATGTTAGTAAGGGCATGTCTACTTTGTACACTAACTGCTTTTATTACCTTTTTATTTACTTACTGTATGTCCTATTTTATAATCAGCCCTTTAAGGGACGAGTGTTGCAAATGAGCTTTGGCTACAAACACTACGATACAGGCATTATCTATGTATTTGTATCTGTCCCTTTCAAATAAATCAAATCAATCAATCACAGACTACCGTGGCAGGCCTAGTACGGTCCTAGTAGTGTGGCAGTGAAATGGTTAACCTTCTGTATCGTGTGGTAGTGAAAGGGTTAACCCTTTGTCGTGTGGCAGTGAAAGGGTTAACCTTCTGTATCGTCGCAGTGAAAGGGTTAACCCTTCGTCGTGTGGCAGTGAAAGGGTTTAACCTTCTGTATCGTCGCAGTGAAAGGGTTAACCCTTTGGTAGTGTGGCAGTGAAAGGGTTAACCCAGAAACCCAGCCGTACGACTTGCGTAGGAGAAGATTCAATGCCGTCATTGGTGACTTTGGCCGTCCGTCAAGATGCAGAGGATAAGCCCACTGAGGGAAATACAATTACACGCCTCGTCGAGGTCTATTAGAGGAGCATTCAACTGGGCATGTCCTCTGTCCAGTGGTCCAAGGAGCATGCCGTGCAGCCTGGGGATGGGCACCGAATCCGGTACTTTTAAGTAGGGATGCTCGATATTGGCTTTTTTACAGATACCGATATACCGATATTGTCCAACTCTTAATGTCCGATACCGATATCAACCGATATCAACCGATATCAACCGATATATGCAGGGTTTCCCCCCCAAAAAATGGAATAATTTCAGGTAATTAACATTACATATATCTTGTCATGGAATTAACACAACATTATGCATACTTTTGACAATAAATAAAATCTGAATTTGTTCTTACTTGCTTGCCTGGGTAAATAAAGGTGAAATAAATGTTAAAAAATAAGAAAAAATAAGAAAATAATTTTTTATTTAAACCGATACCGATAATTTCCGATATCACATTTTAATGCCAATATCGGCCGATAATATATAATATATTTTTTAAGTCCAATGACGTTAACGTTTCGTTGACCGCGTAACGAGACGTATGAAGTGTGCCTCACAGTCACGCCAACGTTCTTCTACACACTTACCTAGGATGTGACTAGATTCAACAACAACAAAGCAGTCGGGGCGATGGCGAGCCGAAAACGGTCGCAAGTGTGGTTACACTTTACAAAGCTAGATGCAGACAACCAGGGGCGTAGCTGGGGGGGGGGTAGCTTAGGATGATTCCAAGGGCCCAGCACTGAGGGGGGGCCCAAAAAAAAAGATTTTTTTTTTTTTTTACTAGACATCACTCAGGTGTATTATTGATGCTCTCATTGATACTATTTTTGTTTCTGAAGTGTGTGTGTGTGTGTGTGTGTGTGTGTGTGTGTGTGTGTGTGTGTGTGTGTGTGTGTGTGTGTGTGTGTGTGTGTGTGTGTGTGTGTGTGTGTGTGTGAGATATATAGAGAGAGAGGGGGGGCTTTGGTAGACTATTGCATTGGTCCATTCATTGAAGATGAACGCAATGCGACATCCTTTACTAGGCTCACCCACCAACAGTGCAGGTGCTGAACTGCTGATCCGAATGTATAGGTAAAAACCATATTATGCGTTTTCATCAATAAAAAAATTGCCAAAAAAAATTCGCTTACGCGCGCTCGCATACACTGGGGGCCTACAAATACATTCTTTCATGGGGCCCAGAATCTGGAGCTACACCCCTGCAGACAACGCCCGCTGCAATATTATATATTATAAATCGTTCTAAATAAATAATAATGATAATAAATAATTTGATGTTTGGACAAATTTTTTACAACGGAGGTAAGGTAGATACAATGTTTTGAGACTAAAGTACAGAAAAAAGGTACCGTTGGGTACCGGTATCGATTCACAGGTACCGGTACCGGTATCGGTTCAAATGTGAACGGTACCCAACCCTAATGCCACGCAGCCCGTGGTAATTACTTGGGAAACTTGCAGCAGTCAGTATGTCGTGCGCTTTCGGTTGTCAATCACACACATTTATTCCTTTCCCTCATCGGACTGTTCATCCAATGTCTTCCAGACTGTTCATCCAATGTCTTCCAGACTGTTCATCCAATGTCTTTCAGACTGTTCATCAAATGTCTTTCAGACTGTTCATCCAATGTCTTCCAGACTGTTCATCCAATGTATTTCAGACTGTTCATCCAATGTCTTCCAGACAGTTCATCCAATGTCTTTCAGACTGTTCATCCAATGTCTTCCAGACTGTTCATCCAATGTCTTCCAGACTGTTCATCCAATGTCTTTCAGACTGTTCATCAAATGTCTTTCAGACTGTTCATCCAATGTCTTTCAGACTGTTCATCCAATGTCTTCCAGACTGTTCATCCAATGTATTTCAGACTGTTCATCCAATGTCTTCCAGTCTTCCAGACTGTTCATCCAATGTCTTCCAGACTGTTCATCCAATGTCTTCCAGACTGTTCATCCAATGTCTTCCAGACTGTTCATCC
Organism: Notolepis coatsorum; assembly: GCF_963971535.1. Taxonomy (NCBI): domain Eukaryota; kingdom Metazoa; phylum Chordata; class Actinopteri; order Aulopiformes; family Paralepididae; genus Notolepis; species Notolepis coatsorum. The sequence continues at coordinate 4,109,130 of NC_140167.1, read as the reverse complement.
AATGTATTTCAGACTGTTCATCCAATGTCTTCCAGACTGTTCATCCAATGTCTTTCAGACTGTTCATCCAATGTCTTTCAGACAGTTCATCCAATGTCTTTCAGACTGTTCATCCAATGTCTTTCAGACTGTTCATCCAATGTCTTCCAGACTGTTCATCCAATGTCTTCCAGACTGTTCATCCAATGTCTTCCAGACTGTTCATCCAATGTCTTTCAGACTGTGTTCATCCAATGTCTTCCAGACTGTTCATCCAATGTCTTTCAGATTTTTCATCCAATGTCTTCCAGACTGTTCATCCAATGTCTTCAGACTGGAGGGTTAAGGCACTGAGATCACACCCCCCATTGCTGCTACCTGGATACTGATTCACAGGGCAGTGAGATATCCCACCGCTGTCACCAATGTAACCGAGTGGATTTGAACCTGGGACCATAGAATCCACAGGCGGCCAAACTAACCAGCTGAGTTAAAGGGTCAGAGCCGTTAGCAGGTGCTGGTTGACTGTAGTTTACACTAACCAGCTAAGCTAAAGGGTCAGACCCGTTAGCAGGTGCTGGTTGTCTGTAGTTTACACTAACCAGCTGAGCTAAAGGGTCAGACCTGTTAGCAGGTGCTGGTTGTCTGTAGTTTACACTAACCAGCTGAGCTAAAGGGTCAGACCTGTTAGCAGCTGCTGGTTGACTGTAGTTTACACTAACCAGCTAAGCTAAAGGGTCAGACCCGTTAGCAGGTGCTGGTTGTCTGTAGTTTACACTAACCAGCTGAGCTAAAGGGTCAGACCTGTTAGCAGGTGCTGGTTGACTGTAGTTTACACTAACCAGCTAAGCTAAAGGGTCAGACCCGTTAGCAGGTGCTGGTTGTCTGTAGTTTACACTAACCAGCTGAGCTAAAGGGTCAGACCTGTTAGCAGGTGCTGGTTGTCTGTAGTTTACACTAACCAGCTGAGCTAAAGGGTCAGACCTGTTAGCAGCTGCTGGTTGACTGTAGTTTACACTAACCAGCTAAGCTAAAGGGTCAGACCCGTTAGCAGGTGCTGGTTGTCTGTAGTTTACACTAACCAGCTGAGCTAAAGGGTCAGACCTGTTAGCAGGTGCTGGTTGACTGTAGTTTACACTAACCAGCTGAGCTAAAGGGTCAGACCTGTTAGCAGGTGCTGGTTGACTGTAGTTTACACTAACCAGCTGAGCTAAAGGGTCAGACCCGTTAGCAAGTGCTGGTTGACTGTAGTTTACACTAACCAGCTGAGCTAAAGGGTCAGACCTGTTAGCAGGTGCTGGTTGACTGTAGTTTACACTAACCAGCTGAGCTAAAGTGTCAGACCTGTTAGCAGGTGCTGGTTGACTGTAGTTTACACTAACCAGCTGAGCTAAAGGGTCAGACCCGTTAGCAGGTGCTGGTTGACTGCGACCGACTCGTTAGTAGTTTACATTAAGAAGCGTTTTTGTCTGAACGTGACCCGACGTGTTTCACTGTGAATCAACACAACGTCCGTCTCTCATTCTCTTCCATCTCAGTGTGGCAGCTCACAAAAAAAAACGATGCATTGTCTTTCCAGGTGGCGAGCGCAACTGTGGAGTTCACGAGCTGGTCTGCGTCAGAAAAGGTAGGGAGGATCGTAATCTCTGTGGCCCAAACGTTTTTTTGTTGTTGTTGTTGGGTTGTTTTCTTTGTTATTTTTGGGATATTCCATATACTTCAAATGGCTGGTGATGTCCCCATGGTGTAATGAAAAATACCCCCTTCTGCCTCTGGGAACACATGCACATCCATACACACACACACACTCATGTTCTTACTGTCTTAATGAAGAAGAAGAAATACTATAATCCCCTTTAAAAAAAATTATAATCAAGATTATGGCTTGGGGCACTGCTATGAAAATGGTATTGAGGGATTTCATTTCAGTTTCCTGTAAAATTGCTGCACTGTGACACAAAAATAACTCCTATGGGCAACAACCAAGACAATCCCCTCAAAGCCGGAGATGCTAGCTTGCTGGCCCAGCAGTGGTAGCTAGCCGGAGATGCTAGCTAGCTGGCTCGTGGTAGCTACCTGGAGATGCTAGCTTGCTGGCCCAGTGGTAGCTAGCTGGGGATGCTAGCTTGCTGGCCCAGTGGTAGCTAGCTGGAGATGCTAGCTAGCTGACTCGGTGGTAGCTAGCTGGACGATGCTAGCTTGCTGGCTCTGTGGTAGCTAGCTCGGTGGTAGCTAGCTAGGGGATAATGGCTTGCTGGCTCAGTGGTAGCTAGATAGGGGATGCTTGCTACCTAGCTTGCTGGCTAGGTGGTAGCTTGCTTGAACCCTGACCATGCCATTTTCAAACTGCAGTGTCCCCGGGTGTTTGAAGTATATGGAATATGGAATCTAAAAACGAATGGGTCTCTGAGATTAGGCAGATGTAAACTGGGGGGGGGGGGGGGGGGGGGGGGCGTTAGACCAGCACACTCCACTCCACTTCCATGTTAGTCAGTCATCACCATCTCTCACTGTATCACTGTTCCCTGTTCTCATAGTCTGTTTGTCTGCATTGTGCTCACCACAAAACTACGCCTCTTTGATCAGCGAGTTGCTTTGTTGTATCGCTTGGCAGCCTCTCTCTCCAAAGTGTGTGTGGATTTGATTTGCCGGAGGCTTCTATGTATGGTTGCAGACAGATTTGATGTGCTCTGTTTGTGTGTGTGTGTGTGTGTTTTTTTTTTTTTACAATATTTTTATTGCATTTTCTTTTTTCATACACATAAGACAAAAATACAAGACAAAAAAATTAATTTCAACCCCCTGCATTCCCTAATTATAATTTAAACGGACACTCACATAAACATTCAACAAAAAGTTTTTCCCTTTTGTATGTAGGTCAGCTTTTCCATTGCTAAATTCTCTGACACTTCCTTTAACCATTGTTTAGATCCTGGTCTCTGTATCTCCTTCCAGTTTAGAGCAACCACTCTCTTGGCTTGTAACAGACAACATGTATCAATGTCCTCTTTCTAGTGTACATGGGTACATGTGTAGTTAGTATACATAACTTAGGATCGACCGTTTTTTCACCCGTCCACATGAATACACAGTTTTCAAAAAGGTCCCGTTTCAGTGACCTAAAGCCAGTGTTGTAGTCGAGCCACTAAATCTCGAGTCCCCAGTGTCCTAGTCCAAGTCCGAGTCACCAAAGAAGAGCCTGAGTCGAGTCTCCATTACCCTAGTCCGAGTCCAAGGTTGAGTCCAAGGTTGAGTCCACTCCACTCTGGCAGTCAAAGAGCTGACGTACAAATAAAAAAAGGTCTACATTAAGCATAAATGACACAGCGGTCACCGTTTCAAAGGGAGTTTGTGATACAATAGCCAAACAAATGCACTAGCCATCAATATCTTATGCAAAATGATTAGAGCCTATTACAAAAACATTATAATAACTGTATTCATCAATTAACAAGTCCCGAGTCCTCGTCTGCACCTTCCGAGTCCGAATGCAGTCAATGCTCGAGGAGTCCAAGTCCAAGTCATCGGTGCTCAAGTCCAAGTCGAGTCATGAGTCCTGAAAATCAGTCCTGCACTTGAGTAATACAACACTGCCTAAAGCGCAGTCTTCGTTGTGGACGAAATGCCAAACCGCGTAGAAAAACCTACTGTTTAAAAAATACCTGTGTGACGTGTGGACGAAGCCTGAGAGGCTGCAGCTCCTCTCCTCCTCTCTCTCCTCTCCTCTCCTCTCCTCTCCTCTCCTCTCCTCTCCTCTCCTCTCCTCTCCTCTCCTCCTCTCCTCTCCTCTGTCCTCTCCTCCTCTCCTCCTCTGTCTCTCCTCTCCTCCTGTCCTCTCCTCCTGTCCTCTCCTCCTCTCCTCTCTCTCCGTCCTCTCTCCTCTCCTCCTGTCCTCTCCTCCTTCCTCTCCTCCTGTCCTCTCCTCCTCTCCTCTCCTCTCTCCTCTCCTCTCCTCTCCTCTGTCCTCCTCTCCTCTCTCCTCTCCTCTCCTCTCTCTCCTCTCCTCTCCTCTCCTCCTCTGCCTCTCCTCCTGTCCTCTCCTCTCCTCCTCTCCTCCTGTCCTCTCCTCCTGTCATCTCCTCTCCTCTCTCCTCCTCTCCTCTCCTCCTCTCCTCTCCTCTCCTCTCCTCTCTTCTCCTCTCCTCCTCTCCTCCTCTCCTCTCCTCCTGACCTCTCCTCCACTCCTCTCCTCCTTCTGACCCCTCCTTCTGTCCTCTCCTCCTCTCCTCTCTCTAATCTCCCCTCCTCTCCTTCTGTCCACTCCTCCTCTCCTCTCCTCCTCTCCTCTCCTTCTGTCCTCTCCTCCACTCCTCTCCTCTCCTGTCCTCTCCTCCTCTCCTCCTCTCTCCTCCTCTCCTCTCCTCTCCTCCTCCTCCTCTCCTCTCCTCTCCTCTCCTCTCCTCTCCTCTTCTCTCCTCTCCTCTCCTCTCCTCTCCTCTCCTCTCCTCTCCTCTCCTCCTCTCCTCTCCTCTCCCTCTCCTCTCCTCTCCTCTCCTCTCCTCTCCTCTCCTCTCCTCCTGTCCTCCTCTCCTCTCCTCTCCTCTCCTCTCCTCTCCTCTCCTCTCCCTCTCTCCTCTCCTCTCCTCTCCTCCTGTCCTCTCCTCTCCTCTCCTCTCCTCTCCTCTCCTCTCCTCTCCTCTCCTCTCCTCCTCTCCTCTCCTCTCCTCTCCTCTCCTCTCCCCTCCTCCTCTCCTCTCCTCTCCTCTCCTCTCCTCTCCTCTCCTCTCCTCACCTCTCCTCTCCCCTCCTCTCCTGTCCTCTCCTCTCCTCTCCTCTCCTCCTCTCTCTCCTCTCCTCTCCCTCCTCTCCTCTCCTCTCCTCTCCTCTCCTCTCCTCTCCCCTCTCTCCTCTCCTCCTCCTCTCCTCTCTCTCCTCTCCTCTCCTCCTCTCCTCTCCTCTCCTCTCCTCTCCTCTCCTCTCCTCTCCTCTCCTCTCCTCTCCTCCTTCCTCTCCTCCTCTCCTCTCCTCTCCTCTCCTCTCCTCTCCTCCCTCTCCTCCTCCTCTCCTCTCCTCTCCTCTCCTCTCCTCTCCTCTCCTCTCCTCTCCTCTCTCTCCTCTCCTCTCTCTCCTCTCTCTCCTCTCATCTCCTCTCCTCTCCTCTCCTCTCCTCTCCTCTCCTCTCCTCTCCTCTCTCCTCTCCTCTCCTCCCCTCCTCTCCTCTCCTCTCCTCTCCTCTCTCCTCTCCTCTCCTCTCCTCTCCTCTCCTCTCCTCTCCTCCCTCTCCTCTCCTCTCCTCTCTCCTCTCCTCTCTCTCCTCTCCTCTCCTCTCCCTCCTCTCTCCTCTCCTCTCCTCCTGTCCTTCCTCTCCTCTCCTCTCCTCTCCTCTCCTCTCCTCTCCTCTCCTCTCCTCCTGTCCTCTCCTCCTCTCTCTCCTCTCCTCTCCTCTCCTCTCCTCTCCTCTCCTCTCCTCTCCTCTCCTCTCCTCTCCTCTCCTCTCCTCCCCTCTCCTCTCCTCTCCTCTCTTCTCCTCTCCTCTCCTCTCCTCCTCTCCTCTCCTCTCCTCTCCTCTCCTCTCCTCTCCTCTCCTCTCCTCACCTCTCCTCTCCTCTCCTCTCCTCTCCTCCTTCCTGACCGGTGTCTAGATGTACGTGCACTGTGCACGAGGCCCGAGGCTGCACCTCCTGTCCGCTCCGTTGCCTGCCGGCTGTCACAGGAAGCCAGAACACAACCTAATTACTTCATTACTTTAGAGACGGAGAACAGCTGGTGTAGCTACACGCATACCTGCCAATACCGACTTGGAAAATATCTCATATTGG